>NW_017306868.1:924331-973276 GCF_000935625.1 Nanorana parkeri | reverse complement strand
AACGGATTTCCTATATTGACTGGAGTGAGCCCACTATTATTAACTCCTTTTTTACTACTTTCTGTGTTATTTTTATCTATGATTAAATTATCAACGTTTAGTTTAAGTAATTTTATTTTTATACCCTCCCCCCCACTTTCTAGTTTAAAAGCTCCTCCAGTCTTTCTACCATGAAAAGGAGAACAATACAAGAGAAGTGTTTTTACACTGACTGAGTTGGCGTGATTTCATTTTTATCTCCGAGGGTATACCCTGTATAATCAGGCCAGGCGGCAGATACAAGTACGGAATCTTTGATCCAATCTAAATTTGTGAGCAAGTCCAAAACACTAGCATCTGATATATTTTTTTCATGTGTGTATGCTAAGTATTGTGTGATTGTAACCAGGGCTAGGCAGAAGAGGCCGCCGCCTTGGGCATTTCAGCAGGAGGGGGGTGCAAAAAAGGACAGGATCTGCAACCTATTTTGCTTAAGTAGTTCACATCACATAAGAGGGGGTACACTTTGGCCTTTTCACTTGGGTTGTTAGGACCTAGTTCTTGGCTGCATTCTCAAATGTCTGACTCATATCAGCCCTCTGCTACAGCCTCTCACACCCTGTCGATTGCATTCAAATTGTTGCAGCCTGACCACTTGTTGGCAAACACCCTAGACTAGACTAATATAGCTGTACATCCAGCATTTATTTTTACTTGTATTTAACAGCGTTTTCAGGCCAAGTATATTTTCTGCAAATACAGAGAAATACAATTAATAACCGGTGCCAGAAATCTAGTTTCCAGTGCTATTAATGTGTGTGTGTAGTATATATTTATATATATATTGCCAAAAGTATTGGGACACCCCTCCAAATCATTGGATTCAGGATTCAGGTGTTCCAATCACTCCCAGGGCTACAGTTGTATAAAATCCAGCACCTAGGCATGCAGACTGCTTCTACAAACATTTGTGAAATAATGGGTTGCTCTCAATCAGGAGCTCAGTGAATTCAAGCATAGTATGTGATAGGTTGCCATCAGTGCAATAAGTCCATCCGTGAAATTTCCTTACTACTAAATATTCCACGGTCACCTGTTAGTGGTATTATAACAAAGTGGAAGCAACTGGGAACAACAGCAACTCAGCCATGAAGTGGTAGGCCACGTACAATGACAGAGCAGGGTCAGCGCATGCTGAAGCACACAGAAGTCACCAACTGTCTGCAGAGTCAATAGCTACAGACCTCCACACTTCATGTGGCCTTCAGAATGGCACAACAACAATGCGTAGAGAGCTTCATGGAATTAATTTCCATGGCCAAGCAGCTGTATCCAAGCCTTACATCACCAAGTGCAATGCAAAGCAGTGGTGCAGTTGTGTAAAGCACGCCGCCACTGGACTCTAGAGAAGTAGAGATGTGTTCTCTGAAGTGACGAATCACGCGTCTGTCTGGCAATCCGATGGATGTGTCTTGGTTTGGCAGTTGCCAGGAGAAGGTACTTGTCTGACTGCATTGTGCCAAGTATAAAGTTTGGTGGAGGGGGGCTTATGGTGTGGGGTTGTTTTTCATGGGTTGGGCTTGCCCCTTAGTTCCAGTGAAGGGAACTCTTAAGGCATCAGCATACCAAGACATTTCGGACAATTTCATGCTCCCAACATTGTGGGAACAGTTTAGGGATGGCCCCTTCCTGTTCCAACATGACTGCGCAACAGTGCACAAAGCAAGGTCCATAAAGACATGGATGAGCGAGTTTGGGGTGGACTTGATTGGCCTGCGCAGAGTCCTGACCTCAAACCAATAGAACACCTTTGGGATGAATTAGAGCAGAGACTGCGAGCCAGGCCTTCTCGTCCTACATCAGTACCTGACCTAACAAATGCGCTTCTGGAAGAATGGTCAAACATTCCCATCGACGCACTCCTAAACCTTGTGGACAGCCTTCCCAGAAGAGTTGAAGCTGTTATAGGGGCAAATGGTGGGCCAACTCAATATTGAACCCTACGGTTTAAGACTGGGATGCCATTAAAGTTCTAAAGTTCATCTGTGTGTAAAGGCATGCGTCCCAATACTTTTGGCAATATAGTGTGTTTGTGTGTATATGTGTATATATATATATATATATATATTGTGAGGATTAGCTCCAAACGGTAGCTTATTAAGGACACCGCCACTTGCTTTTCACTTTTTAAGGGCTTTTTTGCCCACTTTTATTAACTCACGACTCCAAAAGAAAAGTTCACACAGGTGTTCCCTCGCAGGGGTTTTCAAGCATAAAGCACCATTTTCTGTCATCAAACAAACATTTTTCAGTCTCACCGACTTCAGGTGGTTCCTTTACCTCAAAACATCTGGCCACACAGGCTGTATTCAAAGGCCTTGCCACATAGGTTTGTCTGTTGCCACACAGGTTGCTTTTCATCATACAGGTATACTGCTCCCCAGTCTGCCAGACTCACAGACCGGTTCCAGGGTGGAGACCTCCTGACTTTTGCAGAGCCCTCCTCTGTCCCCCAGGTGGAACCACTCACTTACCAGCCTGGGATATCTTATGGAGGCCCTAATGAGCCAGCTTCATTCAGCTGGGCTGGTTACCACTAGGCCTCCAGCACTCTCAACACTTTCCCCAAGCGTAAGAACCTCAGCACTACACCTATAACTGGGCCCTACAAATCTGCCTACTGCCTCAATATACAGGTGAAACTCGAATAATTAGAATATCGTGCAAAAGTTCATTTATTCAAATTTTTCCGGAATCTACCAATCTCCATGGATGCCGGATAAGGGGAAGTTTACTGTATATACAGTATATTACAGTGCTTTGATAACTCAAACAATCTTATAAGCATTCCCGACTACTTTATGTGAAATGCAGAATACCTTCTCCCTACGTAAGGGAGATAAAGAGAGTGGGAGGCATTTGTAGACTAAACAAGGAAAGCAGTCATGGGTGGACATACTGCTCCTTCATAGACCATGCAGCGATTCATACATGCAGCGATGCATTGTCACTGCCATGATCACCAGATGATGGTAAAGAAAAAAAGTCTGAGCTAAGAAAACTAGTGCAGTCTCCATATCTAAGGCTAGTAAGCTGCAGTATATATACATTTTTAGTTTTGGGTTTAGATACACTTTAACATTTACTTAACCAGTTGACATCCGCGGTGTTAAACCCCCTTCCCATCCAGGCCATTTTTCAGTATTCAGTTTTATACAGATCTATACTGTGGACCAAAAAAAGACAAGTGTGGATGAAAGAGGGATTTGAGTGCACAAGAGGGACTGTCCGTCCCAATGAGGGACAGCTGGGAGTTTAGGACATGGAATATATTTCAGAGTCGTGTCCTTTGCCTGATTCTAAATCTGATCTTGTGGTGTACTCTTTCAGAGGGTTCAGAAAACCTTTATTATATTTTCCCCACAGCTGAATCAATAGAATCTATGTAATGTCCGTAAAGACTAATGCAGTCAAATCTGCTGATGCGGGATATTGTAATTCTCTGGCAGACACAGGTTTTTTTTTTTTTTTATGAAAGGGGAGTCTAGCTTTAAAATTTAGCTTCTAATATCTGTTTTTTACACAGATTCACTTTTAGATTGCTACCAACCCATTCTATTACTGATGATCACAGTATGCTGGGTTAGCAATCATCAACAAACAATAGCATGTCCTGGCAATTACAGAAAACCTAAGTAAGTATAGAGGTTGCCACTGTACTGTGCAAATCTGCACGTTTGATTTGCTAGGGGCAGGGCCACCCCTATAATGAAGCAGCTGCCTCAGGCAGCATTTCATGTGGTGGGGGGGAACCTTTCGGCCCAGAGTGTCCTAGGTTGCTATGAGCTGCTCTTTACAACCTTGGATGCTCTGGCTGGCGTCTCTCCTAGCTCCTGGCAGCCAGTGACGTCAAGACACTGGCCAGAGCCAAATGATGCATAACAACAAGGCATTGGAATCTGAGCACTGTCATAGGGGCAGGGCCGGATTTCCCACAAGGCCAACCAAGGCCCGACCTCGGGGCAGCAGGGAGTAGAGGGGTAGCAGGGAGTAGAGGGGCAGCAGGGGTGTGGAATTCCTATCTCCCGATACCCGAGACATGCAGTTCCGGGGGCCGGGTGGGTAGTTGTTTTCTACATTTTGCCCTGCTTTGGGCAATCAGGGCTAAATGTACAGCAGGGAAGCCGCCGCTTGTCATGTACAAGTGCTCTTGGTGATGTCGCCGAGATCACTTGTATGCAGCCTGCAGGTCTGCCATTCTCCATGGGAGGGGGGGCTTTGGCAGGTGGGGGGTGCATTGAGGAACCTGGCCTTGGGACAGCAGAGAGAGTAAATCCAGCCCTGCATAGGGGACTTGTATCTATGCTTAAAAAAACAGAGAGTCCTTTTATGCAGCTTTGAGGGCAGTATGTCTTTAGATAACAGTCTTGGGGGGGTGTATGTGGTGTTACAGTACAATACAACTTTTGCAGACAGCCTCAGGAACAGTGTACTCTGGCAGGACATATTTGGCTGTGGAATTGATTTTTCTTTTCTTTTACATCTAGCTGGGCTTACATACAACATCAGCACCCCAAGCTGATTAATTTTAGTTTACAGGTAGTTTTAGTAGTGACACAAGCAAACAGCAAAAACAAATTGACCAGAGGTTAATTGTGGCTGTCCATGTCCTCCCTGGTGCAAAACTGTCCTCTCCAATTTCTATCAAACTCTCATTAAGAATTAAAAGAACACAAATTATACAATAATGTAATATTAGCGAACATCAGGACAGCTTAACGGTCCATTCACACTGCTGTGTTGCTCTACAAGCAGGGTATCTGTGTGTTTAGCGCACACTATCGCACAACACAATGCACCTTTCTGCGTTGTGTTGCCATTCATTCTGATACCCTGTTTGTAGTTCAATGCAAAAGTGTCAATGGGCCATTAATGAGCAAAACTGGGCACGGAGCCAGCATTGGGGGAGGGAGGAAACTGGACATCCTCTCTAGCGCCCCAGGCAATTTGTCCTTCTGGCCTCCGTGTACACTCATTGCTGGTCTATCAGTAAGAAGTCACACAGCATTTTGTGGTGCAGAGCCATGCTTTGGCAGTTCAGAGTAAGCTGTGTTCATAACAGTTTAGCCTATAAAGGAACTCTGACACTGTCACATGTACTTCTCATCGCCATTACATAGAATGAGGTGTTCAGTAGTCTACAGAAGAAAACTGGGAAAACTGATAACATTGTTTAAGATTTTTTTTTTTGGGGGGGGGGTTTATTTATAAAGGATACAGATGGGCACATAGAAATTGAAAATCCATCTTTCGTGCAGCCCTCATATTCATCAGCAATGTGCAGTTTATTTTTTCTGTGTGGAAACTGCATTTCTCCACAGTCAGCAGTTTTTCTAAGACAGATTGGCCGGGAACCTGGCTCCTTGCTGTTTGGCTGGCTTGATGCTGATTGGCCAGGATCCCAGACGATCAGCATGGAGTGGGCCAAACAGTATGGAGCCAGCTTCCCTGCCAATCCGGAAGCCAGGCAGCGGGTAATGACCCACCTCCCGGCTTCCTATTTGGCTGGGAAGCTGGCTTGATGCTGATTGGCTGGGAAGCCAGCTTTTCTCGGCCAATCAGCATTGAGCAGACCAAAGAGCATGGAGCTGGATTCCCTGGCAAACAAGAAGCCGGGCAGGGGGTAATGACATGCCGCGTGGTATCCTGATTGCCCAAGAAGCCTGCTCCATGCTAGCGGAAGTACCGATACTCGATAAATATCGGTACTCATACTCGATATCAAAAACCGCTATCGAGGCATCCCTAGTCATATCTTAGTGATCTGAATTAGTTTTAGTCTAGTTTAAGTCAACTAAATATTATAAGATTTTAGTCAACTAAATTTACAGTAGATTTAGTCTACTGAAATCTAGTGGGTTTAGTTAAAGAGTAATTTAAGAATTTCTCTAGAATTTCCAATCTCATTGTATACTTCTGGAGTAAACATCTGTTAACCTGTTATTACCTAGGGTATTAAGGTTTGAACATGCAATACAGACACAGATTTAACTGTTGTGATATATCATATTATCCTTCTTAAAATCAGATTAAACCAAGTCTTAAAAATACTCAATAAATACTCAATATTATTGTTTCTTTATAACAAAGGACCAGTAATTAGATATGCATTGATTATAACAACTTGCATATGACATTTTTCATTCTTTCAAGAAGAAGTGAAACTCTAAAATATTAAAATGAAAAACTATATTGGCTGTAATGCCATTGCACATATTAACTATTAGCCTTCATTTCAGGCTGGAACCGGAACTGGAAATCCAAAGAGATTAGTTCTGATTGGATCTCTCTCCAAATCATGTCTCCCTAACATTTAGTCTAGTTTTATTATAGTTTTAGTCATCATAACTTAGTTTTTATTTAGTCTAGTTTTAGTCACTGAAAAAGTGTTGTTGACAAAAACTATGACGAAAATTATTTGTCAACGAAATTAACACTGCAGTACAGTTCTCCCTTTGATCTCAGGTCCCTGAATGCTGGAAGCGATGCATATTACAGAACCTATCATGGTCCCTTCATAAAGCAAAAAGCAAGCTGATGGCATTATCACGTGGTAAAGAAAGACTGTTCGTGGGTAAACAAAAGATCTTTTTGGTTTGGTAATATATTAGTGTATGGCCAGCTTTAGGCTGGGTTCACACATAGGCGTATCGAATATGCGCGCGTTTCGTGGCGCACATTTTTACCGCGATTCGCGTTTCCGAGGGCTACCTGGCCGTATCCCAATGGATACGCGCGGCAAATACGCCCCAAAGAAGCTCCTGTACTTCTTTGGGCGTAGGGCGTTTTGCAGCGCGTTCCTAGGTGGGAACCATGCCCATAGGCAAGCATTGGTTTTCACATGTTGAGCATTTTACAGAGCGTAGGAACGCGCTGTAAAACGCCCAGGTGTGAACCAGGCCTTACTGTTTGCAGGGAATAAGGTGAAGCTAGGTTCACTTTGACAAGTTCAGCCTGAGTGCTTCTCTGCTTTAAATGCAGATCACATGGAACAATCTCACCCCAAATTACTACATCAGTGTATGCTGACTAAAAACATATGACAAAACTGTTAAATAGTTTTGCTTTTTCTACTCAAACGTCAGTAATCCTATAGGATCATATTTTAATAATTTTTATTCATTTTTTAAAATTACTTAAATTTTACTTCATCCTGATTAGTTGTTTGAGGTAATTAAGCTGGTTTCAAGTGAAACTTAATTTGACACAAGAAAAAAAAGAAGTACAGAGGTTTTTTATGTGTTCATATAAATCATAGAGCTATATACTTCAGGCATTTAGTCCATCAATTTAGTCCATCAACTCCAGTAGGGTAGGGTAGTAGTATACTTTCTTACTAGAGAAAAGAAAAATCTTTTTAGGTATGTGTAATATCCTAATAGGGAGGAAGACAGAACTCAGCTGTGGAGTCACGGTCACTGTCACGTGCTCAGGCCTAGGAGGACGTGATGACAAATAATTGTTATTGCCAACAATCTCAGTGCATCATAGTACCGTCTTTCCAATACTACTCTGGCTACACTGAGGTGAAATAGCTAACCCGTTTGAAAGTGGATGAGAAAGTAACTGATGGGGAATCCAACTAAGTTGCACGGGTAGGTAGGCTTCACTATGTTGCGTCACATATAAACAGTATGCGGTGGTATTGAATAGAGAGTAGCACATATGCACAGCAGGTTATGGGTTTCTATATGTTACTTCACATATAAACAGTATGCGGTGGTATTGAATAGAGAGTAGCACATATGCACAGCAGGTTATGGATTTCTATATGTTACTTCACATATAAACAGTATGCCGTGATATTGATTTGGGAACAGCACATATGCACAGTAGGTTATGGTTTCTTATATGTTACTTCACATATATGATAACATGTAGGAGTCCAGCAGGTTAACCTCTACTAATCACAGTAGGAGGAGGAAGTCTTTATAATCAGTAAGTTAATCCAGGTTGATCAGTACAATAAAAGCGACCCCAGTGGGCAGCAGACCCTTAGGGGTGCATACTTGCTGTTTGCAGGTTTGTCAAGGGAGAGTAGTGGAGGCTTCCCATAAGAGTCCTGTGCTGGCAGGGCTTCCAGGACCCTGTTTAGGCAGCTCCTTCCCTGGTAGTATAGTGGAGGTGTGCGGCATACGTCTGGCATTCACCTCGGGTTGTTGGAACGGTAGACTAGCGTGAGGTCGCAGCTTATGACGCGGAGGGGGGCAGACCTGTGTGACGTCGGCAGACCGGGGGCGGAGCTTCCCCTTGAGTCCGTGACGCCGAAATGGCCGGATCTGCGGGAGACATTACAGTATGTTCCACCACAGGTTGTAGTTGATCCGGACCCACAAACACCTACACCCAACATTTCTATTTAAAAGTAGAACCCTTGTTGGGTTATGGCAAAGGGCACCATGTTCCAGGATAAGCTATTAATCAACCCCTTTACAAGACCAATTTACACTGGGCAGATTGCAAGCATCCACTCAGCAAATCCAATCTTATGTTCCTTGCTCCTGATCATCAGCAGGGTGGATGTGCTGAGATTTACCTATTATCATTCATGATATTTCTGCAGCATAGCATAAGTATATGTTTTGAAACTTAAATGCATGCTTCTCTTCTGAGTCAGTTGTGAGCTACTCTATGCTTGTTCTGCAGCAATAGCCAAAGTAGGCTATACATGATGCACATTTCGGACAGTCCTTTCTGAACTTGCCGAAATTCGCACAGTGGGTGTCCCTGTTGGCACCCGCCCACCCGGCATCCCTCGATCAGCTGATTGAACAAGCAGAATGAAACATTCTGACAGCCGTCCGATTCCTTTATGCAGCACAGGGGATTTCTCCATCCACACTCGTAAGCATTGATGGAGGAATCTGTTATATTTTCTTAATTCAGCCAGCAGATTACATAAAGAAAATATAATCATGTATACCTAGCTTTAGTGTGTGCTCCAGCAGTCAAAACTCTTCTCAAGCCCACTGTTTGACCTTTTCAAAACCAACTGTCCACTTGATTTCCACTATTTTTAAAACCTGTAATGGGGAGAGAGTGATTACACTGTTGTCTTTTTCTGCTATTCTCCTTTCCTCATTTATTTTATTAGTACATTAAAATGTTCTATTTAATTAAATATAAAACAATAACATTTTATGTACTCAGAATTTGAGCTAATTTAATATAATGCAGATTGGCATTTCAATATATCAGCAGTCGGCACATCACATGCTATAAATTGTCCATACAATTGAACAAGCTAGATGGGTTTTGATGCATGGTACAATTTCTTTAATTATTTTTCATGCAATAAACCCAATTTCACAAATCTCTTTGATGATTAGGATCCTTTCAGCTTATTCAGGTAAATTATTCCTATTGTATTCCTATTATACATTAGGACCATGCCTATCTTGTAGCAGAGTACTTTTGAGGCTTTAAGTACAATGTAGTAGTACAGATGACATAGGAACAATCGGCACACTGGAGATATACGCAACTCTTTGTTCAAGCAGTATTCTTATATTCTTATTCATTACAGCTGTCTCGGATGTTCCCCATTCCTGGTCTCTTCCTCCTCTGCCTCTTTGTTGTCTTACAACCCCCCCCACCATCCTTTTTGTCATGTTCTGGCTTTTCTCTGTCATTTACGAACAAGTGGCTGCACCTGTGATTCCTAAAAAACGTGTTTGTTCCCTAAAAGCTCCCTCTCAGCACGCTAGCACAGATTACGATTGCAGCAGACGTGATTTGCTGCACAATTGTTTTCTAGGCAAAGGAAATGGTGTACAAAATGGATGCAAATATTTGAGGTTTATCTGTTGGTTGAGGTAGCCTCGCAATCTTTGTTCTGCTCAAGTGCAGGAACTTTTTTTTTTAAATATTGCTAGAAAGATTGGCCAGCACCCAAACAAAGATGAAAAAGCATGAATTTATTTTTTACATTTTTAAACTATTTGATCAAAATGCTCTCTACTTCACTGTGTATTTTTGTTATGTGCCTTTTTTTACTTGTCATTAAGCATACAGATATTTAAACTGAAACAAGCTCAAGTTCACACAGTAGAGGGGAGTATATAATTTTATTAGTTTTTTTTATTTATTTACCTATTTATTTTAATTATAGAGCATGGCATGTTCACTTTGCAAAGTATAAGAAAAAACAGAAGAAAACTGACTTTTTAGGCACTACCATGACCCCTTCAATTTATATATAAAAAATATATTTTATTGTGTACATTGTTAAAAATATATATAGCCAAGTTAAAATCATCAACATATATAGTCTTATTTTCAAAACTGTGAAATTGTATTCCTTTTTTCATGGGGAGGTGCTCAACTTTTGCTCTACACACTTTGCAGTACCACCGCTTCTTCAGGAGCTTATGGGCATACACTATAATGTAAAACAAGCATTATGAGTAACTCTGTGTCCCAGCGGGGAGGAGAGAAACTGTCACAGGAGGCCGAGCGCTGCGGGAGGAAAGAAACGGTCACAGGAGGCCGAGCGCTGCGGGAGGAGAGCGATGTGATTGGCCGGCCGCACCACTTAACCTTCTGTCACAGATCAGGAGAGCGGCCGTGTGGGTGGAGACAGCCAGCGCTGTCACAGGAGGCTGGCCGGCGGTGCGGGGGAGGAGTCAGCTGTCAGATCGAGCTCTCCTCCCTGCACCGCTCGCTCAGCTTCCTGAGCGTGTCAGGAAGGAGTGCAGGGACAAACACTCAGCGATCAGTGATCGCTAAGTGTTTGTACATAATTGAGGACAGAGTATGTTTACTATATCCTCAATTATGAATGAATGGAGTGATCTACATCACCTCCTGTTAATTTATGATATAGTAAACACACTAAATCCACATGTTAAAAATGAACAGGAACACTGTCAGGCTCGTCCTCGGCACCCCCGGCCGCTCCGGCGCCGCGTCGCTCCGGCCGTGACGTCACGCGGGGATCCGCCCCCTGGGCTCGGCGTGGGTCTTATAAACCCAGTGAAGGCAATCACTCGGCGTTCAGTCAATGTGGAACGTTGAGCGATTGCCTCCACTGTCTCCACTGAACCAGTCCGGCTCCCACACGCTGCTCAGCCTGCAGTGCACTCGGACACAGCTCCTCACTACAGTGCCTCTCAGCCTTTGCAAGGAAAGACATCTTCACGGGGTTGACACCTTAACCGCAAGTATCAGGGCCCAGGCTCTACATGGGACTACATGTTCAGTTGCCTGAACCCATACTGTTGCAGTATTACCTATTCTAAGCTAAAAATCTGCATCAATTCCTACTACTGGAGGATTGCCTGCCTAAACTAAATACCTGCATCAACTCATATTGTCTAACTAGATACCTGCATCAATCCATGTTGTCTAAACTAGATACCTGCATCAATCCATGTTGTCTAAACTAAATACCTGCATCAATTCATATTGCTGAAACATTTCATGACTATGATATATAATTGCATTAATCCATACTGCTGATTTATTTCCTGGAATTGCTGTTAGCTATAGTGAGCCCAACAGCTGTGGTAGTGTCTTCAGTTATATAACCCTGTAGAATCCCGAGCTGTTTTATGCTACAGTCCCATCAGACCCCGTTCACACTAAATTTAACTTCCCTCAAGTCTAGGCTGGGATACATGATGTGGAACGGCTTCCTAGCGCACTGAGTGTGTAGGGAGTCGCCTGACTGACCCAATCCCATACAGCCTACTCAACAGTTCTGCAGCTGCAGTCCATTTCCCATCAACCCGCTTGATTGTGATAAACACTCGGTACAGAGGTTTCATGTTCATTTATAACAGGGGATGCAGAAAAAGAGATAGAGGACTCTGTGTTCTCAATCTATTTTTCTATTTTAAAAGTGAAATATCGGGGGTCTGTTTAGACCCCTAATATTTCCCAGAAGCACCTAAAAGTAAAGTAAAAATATTTAATGAAAATAAATAAAAATAAAATGT
Source organism: Nanorana parkeri (assembly GCF_000935625.1). Lineage (NCBI taxonomy): Eukaryota > Metazoa > Chordata > Amphibia > Anura > Dicroglossidae > Nanorana > Nanorana parkeri. The sequence continues at coordinate 961,298 of NW_017306868.1, read as the reverse complement.
AAATAAAATGTAAAGTTTATAAAAAAATTACTAAAAATAAAATATTTTTAAACATTTGAAAAAGTTAGAAAAAAAACAGTTTCGGTTTCGGCCCGACATTTTTTTTCATTTCGGTTTTAAAATGTTCATTTTGGTGCACCTCTAATTTATTGTATACCAGTTGAGGAGGTGCAGGTTTATGATAGGCATACAATTTCACAGTTTTGTAAATAAGACTATATATGTTGATGATTTTAACCTTGCTATATATATTTTTAACAATGTACACAATAAAATATATTTTTTATACATAAATTAAAGTGGTCATGGTAGAGCCTAAAAAGTCAGTTTTCTTCTGTTTTTTCTTATCCGTGATATTAAAGTGGCCTTAAAATGTTGTTTAGCTTACTAATGTAGATTTCCAAGCATTCTTTTAAATTATTTGTTTGTTACTCTCCAAAGGTCTGTTATTTTTTTTTCCTACTGTAAAAGTGCCATCCTCAGTAGATGATGGAAATTTTGAATAAATGAAAAGGTAAAATATAAATTGTACCCATGCAATTATATTATTGTTCTATTTTTTTTTGTATAATAAAAGGGAATGATCAAGTTGAGTTTAAATCATCCAAACCATCATACAAATTTGTGAAAGAGATTTTTCTTTTGAGGCATGTCTAACAAAGAGACCAAAGTGTTAATTAGTTAATGCTCAAGAAAGAAAATTGTACCAAGCAGCATTGCTCATCTATGTTAGGCTCCAAATCTTCACAAAATTACACAGATGCAAATTCTGGCCTTCAGTTTTTCTCATCCTGCAAATATAAAATTAATTAGCTGAAAACAGGCCGTAATAAAACTCCAGTTTTGTGCAAGTAATTATAGCAAATTAAGTTGTGTTTAAAAATTCTTAACAGCCTTAAAATTGAAATAGCAAATATATGTAAAAGTATCTAAGTAAGAAAGACAGAAGAAGGAATGATGGTCTGTGGCATTCCAGCCAAATTATTACAACAATAGGAGGTAAAAAAGTATTTAAACATTAAAACTGAACAAAAGGGTATTTCGATTTGACTCTAAGGCCGGACTCATGGCTAAAGTGGCTCTCTACAAGACAAAGACTGGATGCTGTCAGCTTCATGCTCCCCTTGCCATCTCAATGTAATCATTCAATTGTATTCAACCTTCTGTGAGCATCCCATCCCCCTTGCTGCTCAGGACAATAGGCCCTGACAACATTTTCTCCCATTCCATGATATATGGGCTTGTCAGCCTTCAGACAAAAAAATAAGAAGGGCAGGGGGCTGTTCTAATGGGCCTTGAACACACTTCAGGACAAAACAAGCTCCCTGATTGCTCCCTTCCATCCTTTTACAAGTTATTCATGTTTACTATCATTGCTGAGGCCTGCTGCCCGTCTCTGCTTGTGATCAGTGATCACCACATCTGCTGTCAAGTAGATCAAGAACTGGCCTACTACATTCTACTCTTTTTTGTGTTGCACTAGGTCAACCTTTTCTGACTGGCTTAGAGCAGATTCTCTGAACCTTTGTGGCTTTAAACACATTGTGGACCATGCGTAATATGTCCATTGCCTTCCTGGTGGCATAAGATTGATGTGCATTTTTTTCTAAACTCAAGCCTAGCTAGATGCTGCCGGCATATGTATGTATTGGAACTTTTTATCATGTACTACTAGACATTTAATTCAACTTAATTTACATGTTTATCTTCTGATCTAGCCATTTTGCAGTCAGGTCAGGATACTTCTACCTTGATATTTTGTTTAAAATAAAGCTACCTACAGCCATCGGAGATTTGATTATCCATGGTTTGATCATCAAATTATGATTATTTTTATTTATTTTTTACATATTTTTCTACAGACATGCAGGCTTGCATCAAGTGCAAAGGGAGGAGGTGAGAGAGAGAAAAGCACTTGGACACCATTTTAACTTGATGGAAAGGAAAGCTAATGGCTGGAAGATTTCCAATCAGGCAATCACTTGTCTTCTGAGACTGTATGGCAAAGAGATGTTTGCCAGGGTCAGGGACATTGTACTTACATAAGATAATTGTCTGATATCATAACCAACCAGGTGAATGTGAGCCTGTGACATTTTGATTGTGCTAATGTGTGCAACCATTCTCTGTGTCCATAAAAAAACAATTTCACAGGTCCCACTTTCCGTCTACTGGCATTTTGTCTACTGTCCCTCTTTCCATCGACTATTTATTTTTAATTTTTTATTTGAAATTCGTAATTTGATCTCTATCGTTTATTTCATGTATAGTTATTTGTAATGTATTGACGCTTTATATTTAACAATTTCTCTGCTAAAATTACTTCAAACCCCCAAATATTATATATTTTCAGAAAGCCAAGATCATGTGCAATAAAATGGTGGCAGTTGCAAATTATTATGTTGCATGATATTAGCGCAACTATTTATCAAACCCCAAAATTTAAGAGTTAATTTTGGTGACCCAAAACATAAAAAAATACCAATTTTTCTGTAATATATAAAAGATGAGGTTATGATGTGTAAATTGATACCCAACATGCCCAGGTTGAAAATTGCATATGCCTGTAAAACGGTGACAAAACTCAGTACCAAAAAAAGTCCATGGATGACACTTTAAAAGCCCCTACAGGTCATCAGTTTAGGGACACACATAAATATTGGCACTAGAATTAATGCCCTCACTTCGGCGGCAATACCCAACATGTGCGGCGCGATCGTTGTTTTCGTACGTAGCTTACGTGAATGCGCACGCTCGCGGGGGACTTTAACTTTTTTTTACTTTAATTGCTATCACATAGGGGTGCTTACAAGCCCCCCATGCAATAGCATATTGGCAATTACAGGTCCTCTTTGAGGTGATACTGGTGGTCCAAAAGATGCCTAGTGTCACCTTTCCACTTTAAATAAGCTATTGAAGTGCAGATCCTCAATAGCTTATTGCTTCGCTTCAGGAGCCGAGGAATGACAGCTCAGTGACCCGGACGTGATGCAATACACATCATTCCCAATACCATAGAACAAGGAGGACATCGGTGAACGGAATCTCGACGCTCTCCTCCCCAGCTTCCCACCGGCACCCGACATGCCCGTCCCGGGCCTGCAGGAGGGGCAGCAGAGCCCAGGAAACATGGCGGGGGTGTCAGGTGGGGGGCAGGCACTTTTTCCGGCCCATGGAAGTGATCTGGCGGTAGCCGGCTTTACTATTGTAAACAGAGACCTGGCGGCTTAGTCTGTTTAAACGAGCCTGCTGCCAATGACGTAAGGCTTAAAGGATTGTAATGTAACTATTTTACTAACCTTCTCAATGCTAGCCATTTAAGCTTGGAACCAAATATGATAGGTATTCTGCTGACTTGGGAGAGTCTAGACCTTTTTGATGTACATATAAGATGAACTGTAAGTCATATGCGGCTTCTATATTTGTTGCAGACAAAACTGGGGAATTTGCATATTTAGCAAACTTGGTTATAACCTATTCTGTTCCATAGTTGCAACATGTTTTTAGCGATATGCATTCAGCCTGTTCCTCCTGACATTAACTCTCCTGACACCCTTTCTGTGACAACACTCCTGCAGCATTTCTTTCTCTCAACATTATCTCCCTGTAGACTGGCTTTCTTGCTCAGCAAATTTAGATATTGTATTATTTTGTATTATTTATCTGACAAACAATGTTCAACAACAGTGGTGTTTATTCCACTCATGTATATAGAAACAGACTTTTTTTTATTCTTATCCTGACATCACCCCGTCCCCATGCCAACCATTTCGGACGGCAGGCTCAGATATATCTAGATAATGTGTTCATTCGGTTTTGGGGCTGTTGAAAAGCTACAGCCGATGAACTTTTTAGGAAAAAAGCTAATTCATCATCCTGGTGTTTCTTCGCAAGAGTGGAGAAAGAAAAAAGGTTTAATGGCACTTGTCTGCTGCTACAAAACACTGCTTAAAAGAAAATTACAAGTTTTTTAAGTTGCTGTCCAGTTTTCATTATGGAGTGTTTTGTCCTGGACCTGGAGAGAAAAGAAGGGGCTTACAAAAGAGGCTGGTGGGGAAGCGTATCAGTGCCATTACTCTCCCCCTCGCAGGGATTAAGGCTGCTGTCCTGTGCTCCACTTTGAGCAGATGCAAATGTCCATTGAGGGTGAGCTGAACAGCTTAGACAGACAGCACTAAAGCAAGGAAGCGTGGAAGAAGCATTCTCTTTATCTTCCTTGTTTCTCTTTTCTTAGCTTAGCTTTAATCCGATTCTGTTCCTTCTCTGTCTTAACTCACTCTTCTATTATTATCTGATATGGATACACTTTCCCCAAGTTTAACTCCTCCAGGACAAAATGCTAAGGAGCAATTTTAGGCAAATTATTCAGTTAAATGTTAATAATATCAATTGGCAGCTTGGTAAAAAGTCAGATTGTCTAATTAATTTACCCTAATTAAAGTAATCTAATGTCTGCATTGCTAATTGACTGGGTCTTTCAAAAGGCATGTATGCATGACTACAGCCTCTTGCCAGTCATTTTGCTCTGTTGAACCAACCTTCCTTAGAACTACTATTTTCCGCTTGTGACATCTTGTAGAATGTAGTGAGGTGAAGCAGGGACATGAGTGTCCATGCACTGCGCAGATGCTGTAATGACCATGTCACACTAACAATCCTGTCACTGATGGCAAATCTTTAGCAAAAGGAGCAATAAAGAAAAAGTTATCCTGTTCCTACAGCATAAGGAGCAGGAATGAAGCATCACCTTGCATAGCAGCAAATGTGTTCATGTTGCGATTACTAGTGCAACATGGCTATATGGGCAGAGCCTGTAATGCCTTGCTTGCAGAATTATAGGCTAAAAAATATGGGTTCTCAGTGCACTTGGGTACTGGGAACCATATGATTTGACACAGTGCATGCATCTTCTTAGAACTGGAAGTTCATTTTAGGAAGATGCTAAAGCACCGCTGGATTAAAAATCAGGCTTGGGTTTCCATTATGCATTTCCTAAACAATAAACAGAGTTCCAGAATCAATTTTAAGGGCCTAGATGTCAGCAATTTTAAACACTAAGCATGAATAAAAGCGTTCTATGTGAAAGGTAAATGTGTTTGTCGATATAAAAGTAAATGCAAAAATATGTAACAAGAGTGAAACCAATAATGCAAATGTAACAATAATTTTGCATTAAGCAACCAATAATAAAAAATGCTTAAAAAAAAGACTGAATAAAACATTACAAAATGTTCAAGGTCTTGCTGCCTCAAATAAAACATGGGACTAGCTCCAGTACTAATAGGCAAAAGGCAGGAGAAAAAGCATGTTGAAATGTTTAGAACTTTTAGGAATATTTATTTATATAGAAATTATAAAATGTTTCACTTACAAACAAGTGGGATGTCAGCTTGTAACAGGTTTAGTACTAGGTGACAGAGCTAGAGCTCCCAACAATTGGCTAGTGGCAAGGTTTTCACTCTTAAAATGACAATAAACTCAGGAGTTAAATCTTCAAAATGCATTCAAGTGCCTTAACTATTAATTAAAATGTATCTTATTTGTCTATCATTCAGCTGTAGATCCTCCAATCATCTCTGAATTTGTTTAGTTTACTAATTTGTTTTGGAGATTGTAGTCCATCACAGGAGCGAGTTTGGAGCAGTGGCTAATTTACAACATACACAATGACCATGGGGAACAAAAGTAGCCACCCTCCAGAAGGAAGGACAGTGTCAGAGATGTTCAGAGATGATTTGAGGAACTACAGCTTAATGATGCACAAATGAGCTACATTTTTGTTAATAGTTAAGGTACTTGAATGCATTTTTAAGATTTAACTCCTGAGTTTAGTGTCACTTTAACTGGACTCCAACAGTCAAACAATCTGGTTTCATGCTGAATAAACAAAATACTCCCATTTCAGGACTGTTGCGCTTTGCACCTGGTAGGTATATGTCCCCTTTTCCAAAGTTGGTTTGAATTATGTTATTTATGTTGTTGCTCAGAAACACATATTATAGAAAATCAAACCAATGGTGAGCTGAAAATTAACATATTGGAAAATCTAAACTTTACATTTTAGCCAACAGGTAGATCAGTTCTGCCCTAGGTAACGTTTCCTTTTTTTTCTTTCGCTCTCTCTCTCTAGAACAAGAGGGAGATGACAAGCAAGTCCTTACACAATGCAAACATTAGTAAAGCTGGCCAGACATGGGCCACTCTTTGATTCAATGAAAATTCTTTGGAGATCATAGCCAACTGAGTCACTTAAATCATTGAATCCATGCTCACTTTGAATATCTAGTCATGTGCAGAGGAAATTATTAGTAAATGTATTTTTGTTCGCACATGATTATATTATTAAAACAAACCTTATTCAGGAAGCATAGTGCATATTCTCTATTCCTTTAGTAAATCAACATGATTTGCATTATTAAAGAATAGTCAGTAAATATTTGACATTGCAGCATTCTATTTACAAAAAATACTCTCATCTAAAGGTTTTGCTTCAGATAAATTTTAAAGCCCAACTCCAGCCAAAACGTTACATAGAATGAAGGAGGGTAGAACCTCTCTCAGATATTAAATTCTGTGTGTCTGATAAAGGAGAAACACAGAAAATGATAACATTCTGACAGTGGTTCTAAATATTTTATGGTCTACTGGAAAATAGAATAAAAGTTTTGGCTGGAATATCGTTTCCATTTCATATCCTAAAGGTCTTTACTACAGTATACATCTAAATGCACACAATGAATATTCACATTTTCAAATTGGGTTAACATGCATTTCAGGAGGCTATGCATTTTATTTTGTTGTACTGCATTTTTTTTTAAATCTGTACATACAGTCACAGCAATCTGCACTTTTACTACAAATTTAGGTAATACAATCAAGCATATATGTTTGTAAAACAGCACTCTACTCGACCAAAAACAATTAAGACATTGATATGTCATTTTATAAACACTGCTTTGGAGAAAAGTACCGGCTGAGTGCCTCTGGAGCAGTGTTAAAAATCACGTTCATCCATACATACAAGAGAGTGAGGTGCCTGGTAAAACCAGACCACATTCAGAATATATACTTTATATATTCTGTTCTATCAGAGGGATTTCTAAGCCTGCAACCTCTGGAGCCCTAAGCCACACTCTTCTAGGAGCTGTTCTTCTATACACAACATTTATTTGTTTTATTGGCCCTGACCTGGCTTATAACTATTCTGGAAAAAGTCTCCTCTTTCCCTCTGCCATCTATAAGCACAAACCTTTAGTGGCTAATAGAAAATCTGCTCCTGTTACTCGCCATATTTGTATAGGTTGCTTTTTGATTTCCCAGTTTCCTCCCGCTGTTTAAATATGTAATAGAGCTCCCATGTATGACACCCCATTGAAACTATTGACATTTGACAGCTGAATGATGGGGCATGGTTTAATGTCAGGAGTGGTGGGGTCTCATCTCAATTAAGGCACAAAATAGAGCCCTGCGTACAGTCTTGGTGTAGAATTCAAGGGGAACCACAGGAACCTACACTTGTACTTCAGCACTAATGCTACTTTGGAAGTATTTTAAGCCCAAGTTAGGTTCACTTAAATGTAATTAAACATATTAATTTACTACAGTTACCACCAGTTACAGTTTTATATTGGGGTCAGAGCTTCAGCCCAGGTGGAAATGTGGTTTGTTTATCACATAATACTATCAAGATGAGATAATTATGACAATTTATTTATAAGCCACCATTGCAGTCTACAAGCACCATACAATGAATGTCAATACAGCCTTGTCTGAAGAAAGTCCTGAAAGGAGTTGTTCATTGGCCCAGTGAAGGGGGGATAAAGGTTTGAACAACAACACAATTGGACAGTATACAAGAGATTCACTCACTGTACAATATGAGGCCTGGGCCGTACAGTAATTGTCATTTGCCTGAACGCAAATCCTATATATATATACACAAATGCAGCACAGCCAAAACCACAGACATAACCCACTACTCACTGATGTGCTTAGCATCCCCTCCTGATGAAAGCTATTTTACATATCTAAAGTCTCTGGGACCTCATCCCTGCTATTAGTGGCCTGCAGGCTGTCTCCCTTAATCCTTCTTTGGCTAATTCACACACAAAAAGTCTCTGATTTACACAACAATACCTTGGCACACTCTTGGCTGCTCTCCTGCTTGGAGAATTGTGCCCCGGCAAACAATGTGTCATTTTAGAACTAAATAGAAAGCACAAATTCTCCACTCGGCCAGCTGCCACTGAAAATGCTAATTATCCCTCCCCCTCCTTCGTAATGCTTGGCTTCAACTACATTTTCCAGACAAGCAGGTGAGGGGGCATCATCACCCCTCCCTGGAGTACAACTACCCCCTATTGTCTTTTTAATCAGAGTCTGTAAATTGTCTAGAATCATATGGACACCTTTCATAACTGGTTAACTAATACTTTTGACTTTTCATGTGTAATTCATCTTTGTTTGTTAGTATTTATTACATGTATCAAGCTACTTTGATTAGTTTTTTTGGTGGGGAGATAACCAAGCTTGCCCATGGGCCTAGGGAGACCTTCCATAGCTATGTTGCAGCTCTTCATGTTTTCAAGATATCCATAGATTCTGTTGAATTACCCTATACAAGGGAGCATATGAATGTAACTCATAGTCCTCATTCACAGATTATCATATGATAAATAAATCCCTTTATTTTATGAGGCAACAGAGGCATTTATATGTTCGTTATACTTTCAGGGAGTTCATTTATATGGCGTGCACAGGAAAGAATGCAATCTAAAGAAAGAAAGCTATAACATAAGGGACATGGCAAAATAGTCCTTACACAATGCAAACATGAGAAAATGTAGTCATATATGGGCCACTCTTTGATTCAATAAAAAAAAATATTGGAGATGATTTACTGACAGAGTCAAAAATGTTTGCTTCGGTGAATAAATAAGGTGAAGCCATGCTCACTGTAAATACACATGGGAAATTTAAAAAAATGTATTGTTGCTTGCACATGATTGGATTATTGAAATTAACCTCATCTACAAGGGTAAGTACATATTCTCTATTTCTTTAGTAAATTAACCCTTTTGCATTACCAATAGTCAGCGTATATTTGCAGCATTCTATTTACAAAGATTACTCTCTCCCATACAAACATGACAGGGCTTTGAACCACCAATCACTCTACCCAAAACTTAAGAAAACATTTTTGGCTTAAAGTACACCTTAAAATCCTCATTAACCTCTATGTACTATCGACAGTTGTCAGGGAATATTCAGCATTGAAGAATTCTAGTTACAAAAATTACTCCTAATGACTGTTGACATTAGCAGATATGAATCCAAATAATTCCCTTACTTGATAGAAAATCACCCATCTGTAGACAGTCATTTTTAAAACATTTTATCAATATAAATGATTGATTACCATACAAGATGATTGCAGTTGAAAATATATCTGCTACTCTACAAAGGATAAACAATTTGAAAACAAAACCAAGATTCGCCAAATTGTAAAAGTCATCACAAGGCATTATATATTTTACGCATTTTGAAGGATATTTGTTCATTATTCTGCGGAGTTGGTTAGGTAAAGCAGTAGAGAAGGTTTACTTAGCTTAGTGCAAGGGAAATAAACAAAACTTTACTCTTTTAGTTAGTTAGTTTTGAAGGCCAATTTTTGGCCTTCAAAAAAGTTTATCATGCACCAAAACATCAATAATTTTTTGTATAAAGTAAAGACTTTTGTCTGTATCATATAGATAGATGATAAATAGATGAATAGATAGATAGATAGATATATAGATAGATAGATAGATAGATAGATAGATAGATAGATAGATAGATAGATAGATAGAGATTTTGTTTTAGTACAAACATTATTTCAAACACAAACATCTGGTCTAATGCAGAAAAGTTTGAACAATAGCTACTATTTCATCAAAGTCTTGATTTCGCAATGTTTGTTTTTTTTCAAAATATGACACCGTTTTACCTATTTAAAAAGTTCTAAAATTTGACTATTTTGACTATGATCAAAGTAGCCCAGAGAAATCTATTTTGACAATGACTCTGACAAAGTATAACGACTTTCTGCTTTTTTGCTAAACATTTTGCTGATAGAGTTTTTATTTCACTGTTTTCTCTTTTGCCTTTTTTTGATAATTTGTCTAGTTTTCACCATAATGTTATTATGTAACTGTAATAAACTGGGGAAAATTTAGAACATGAAATCTAGCATTGGATTGGCTGCCTAAGGCCCTAAACGTTCTCTTGCTCTAGTAGGCTGGCACCGACAACAGATATAGTAAATATTCTGACAATAGATTGCTGTCACGTCTTCTTTATCCATGATTATCTCCTATGCATGACATGACAATTATCTGCAAAACACCACATGGAACAAAGTAGTCGATCACAAGGAACTGACTTAAGCAGATCAAGAATAAATGTTGTCAAAATAGAGGGATCTTATATTTTTACAAACTATCAAAACTACCATCATGCGTGGAGGGAAGGGAACACAAGTGACATCAGTAACTTAAAAAACACTGACTTGTTTGTGTTCTTTGCATATTTGGCATTAGAATAAAAATTGGTTTCTTAATGTGTGATATCAACAAGGTTTGGAATGGTTAGTTGGTAGTGTGCCACCTTAGACATTTGGTAAACCACTTTCTAAATTTTGTTTGCGTGTTAAATAAGTGCTTCTGTTCATTCATTCAGAACTTTTGTATTCCACAGCTGTTTAGCATTTCTTTAAAGAATATTTGATTTAACGGTGCCATATATTTATGGGAAAAAAAGCATAATTTGAGGAAAAAAAATATCAGGAAGCAAATAATACCTGTGTGATGATTCCCCATATACAACAAATCAAAATGTTTAGGGGAGACTGTGCAATAATGTCTATGGGCACCTTTAGTATCATTCAAAGAACAATGAAGTGTAGTGACCCAATGTATAATCACAAACATGAGAGGCTTTATAGTCAAAATCAGACTTTGGGGAGCGGAACATTGAAATGGTCACAATTCAGATGCAAAGTAAAGCCCCCAAAAAACTTTATAATATTGAGCTATGGACAAAATAAAAACTTACATATCTGATGTGTTGTCAGTTTTTGTTTCTCTGGAGTCCCCACTGCTACATAGTTTTGTTATCTGTTGATTCTGCCAGTAGATCCATTATTATTTCACTGTCTTTACCAGGATGACAATGCTGTTCACTTGGCAGTGAAATCATGCAGCAACATTGTCAGTCTGTAGACAGAATAGTGTTAAATGTACATGTAGTTTGAAATGGGTTTAAAGGGACAGACAAACAAGTTAAGGCCCAAATCTAGCTAACACGTTTAAAGAAGTAAGGACATTGTAAGAACCACTGGCAGTGTACTGTATGGAATATTGCAAAACCTGTAAGTGCCGCTTTTGCTGGACAGCTTGGTCTACATGTAAATGTGGAGTAATATATCCAAAACCATGTATAAAATGGAATTCATATACTGCATACTATCATTGCAGGTATTAACCACATACAGTTACTACAGTACAATATTTTTTGCTTTAGTGGTCATTTCCTGGAGCACAGATGGAAAACAGATGTTACATTTATCCATCTCATTAAAGATAACCTTTAAGGGTATTTCTTTCTATAAAACATGAATGAAAAAACACAAAAATAAAAGTATGGATGCATGTAGAAAAGTTGAGGGTGTTTATAAATGTAGTTTGTAACTGCCTAAGGACAGAAAATATTTTCTCTACTGAAAATTTCCAAATGGATAAGAGCATACTCTACCATACAGATGCCAGCAGATACATCGTGAGGTCATACAGAGGGTCCTGGTGCTTTGAGGACAAGCAGATGTGTTTGTGAGCATCATTCTTGGGGAAACAATTGCCCCTTTATGGTCAGTCTTATGGCATTGTTGTTTTTGGGGGGGTTTCCTGCTTTAAGTATTTTGTACTATTTCTTTGATGAAATACCAATAAAATGTGCAGGTTTGTAGCTGAAAGAGACCAGTTTCTGCACATTGTTTGTATCTGGATGTTGAGCACTAAAATATCCAGTAACAGTACAATAGTCTGATTGTTGACCTAGACGGTAACGCAGCCTCTGAGCTGCTACACAGAACTTAGTAACAGACTGTATTTTAAAACTACTGTGATGTAGTAAATGCCAGTATCCTTCATTTTGCTTTGTACAGGGAACAAAATATATGTCTTTCTTTAGTTGTATGGTTTATGTAAAGTTAAAGACTGCAGCACATTTCTTGACTCTTTCAAGATCAGCAAGCAACATGATTATCAATTGTCAACACTATACAGTGGCAGGAAAAAAAAGAAATCAAAAGAGAAAGAGGAGCATAGTGGATGACGCTTTGAACCCCACAGAAAAGCTGACTTAGGCAATATTTATTACTGTTAATGCAGCTTGACTGCACTACAGTAATTAAAAATTAAGCTTCAATTGGGCTTTAAAAATGCATTAGTCATATTTAATTTAAAAAAGCACAAACCACAAACCTTAAACATGAAAAAGTTACTTTCTATGAAAGCACTATTATTACATTCCCAACTATAACCTGTACAAAATCTGTACACCTAATATTTGTTCCTGACATTCATGGAATTGCTGTGCAGTTATTTGTCTTGTTAGGTAATGACAGGCGCCAAATAAAACTTGGTCATTTTCTTCCATTACTATATGTCAGCTGCACGTTTTAAAATAATATTACCACAAAACCATTTCCTTTAAATATTTTGTGCTTCAACAATCTATTGATTCCATTACACAGCAATTCTTCAATTTATTTAAAACCTCTTTTACAGAAACAAGATTAGGAAAATAATGTAATTTATTATTCAACCCCATCATGACTGAGCTTTTTTTCAGTTTCTTTTCTTTAACGACTGAAGCACTTTTTAAATTTTTGCTGTGTGATTCTTCCATGGCAGTAATATACTTTCTTACTAAGTGCACCCACACAGTATATACTGTTTTTTTAGAGAACTGATAGGGCAATATGATTATATCACATATGTGTGCCTAACGCCTCACTTAGGATGAATAAAATATTAAAAAAGAGGAAAAAACGTAAAGTAAACACTTTTTCCACATTTTTAAATATTATTGCTTTTTAGAAAAATAGTACAGCTAAAAATAATGCATTAAAATAAATACATTTATTTGTCCTTTATTTGGAAACACCTCACATCCCTAGGATGTGTGATTTCTTCTCAGCCTAAAAACAAAAAGCTAATATTTAATTTTTTTTCTCTAAAACCTAATAGTGGTTAAATTAGGTGGCCTACAATGTCACTGTAACTAAGTGTCAATAACTGTCACACTTAGTGACAGCGACATACTTTGAACAATGCCATCATGAGGAGTTTAAATAGAAAAATTAACCCCTTAGGGTGAAAAACAAATCTGCAGCTCAGCTGAAGATTTTCATTGTAAGGGGTTAATTTGTATAATAATTACAGGATAAAATATATTTGTATATATCATTTTTATTTTGTTAAATTATATTAATTTCTTTACACTTTTTTTTATACTTCATACTTTTTTTTCCACTTTTTTTGTCGATTATATTAAGCAGACACTATGACTGCTTGATAATTCAATTATTTTTTTAAATTTTTGGTTATTATTAGGCTGCTTAAAACTTAAGAACAACCAATAATAACCTTAGTGACTGAATCGGCAGCATGGCAGATTCAGATGTCGCTAAAGATTTCTGATGTTCTTGGAACAATCAGAAGTCTGATACAATGTTTTTTATTACAATTATACAAATGTTTCATTTTGCTACACATTTCTATGAACCATAGAAATATGTAGCAAGATGAAACATTTGTATCATTGTACACATCAGAGCTGTCAAAACAGATCCCGATTTGTGCAGGGCTTTCAAAACAGTGACATAGCAGAGCCATTCACATGGCTCTGTTGTCACTGTCAGATACTACATCGCTGTCAGCGATCATGTATCTGTTAAAGCTTAATTCTTTAATTGATAAAAGAATTAAGCTTTGACAAATGCTTAATTCATTTATTAATGGAAGCCTCAATACTAAGGCATCCATTAATGAATGGTAGGTAACCGCTGATCTCAGCAGTTGCCGGCTTTTAAAAGCTTCAAATAGCTGATCACGTACAGTGTACGTGGTCAGTCATTTGGGCACTTCATGCTGGGGACGTACAGTGTACGTGTCCAGTCATGAAGGGGTTAAAGTATATCTGAAGCCAAAACTTGTTTGTATGTGTTGGGGTTTGTGTCCCATTGGGGTGATTTTCCTTTACTTCCTGTCCCATAGACACTACAGCAAGAAAGAGAAGATCTTTGCAAAGTAGGTATTACCCCTATGAGACAGTTGCCACAGAAATAAATGTCCCCAATAACATACATCCTTTCTATTTCTATTTATTTTGGATTTTCCCTCACCTTCAGGCTTGGCAAAAATGGTCACCAAAAAAAGTTTGGGTTTTAGATATACATAAAGGTGTATTCGTTATTCTAGTGATGGGTAAACAATCAGATGTCTCACAGGATTATTGCCCCCTGTGTGTGACCAATTGTTTTATAGTCAAAACAACTGCATAAAATTATTTTAGAATCTCTACTTATGGTTTCTATGATATGTAGAATAGACCTAAGTATATGTATTTTTCAATCAAATAACTTAGGGGTCTGTTTGTAAATGTTTCCACCCAATATTCATCAATGTTTTCTTTCATTTACTATTGCTACTTTTCAACTTTTGTTTCCGTTTATGTGATCATAATTTTTTTTTTTTTTAGTATTCCTAATTTTGTCAGTGCTTCAGCCTAGCTTTTGTTATAGTAAGATTAGCGTGGCTTTTTTTATGTTAATATATTTATTAGGGATGCACCGAAATTTTGGCCACCGAAACATATTGGCCGTAAATGGCACTTTGGGCAAAATGCCAAAAAGCTTTGTCTGTTTTCTCAGACTAGTCACAACTGTTTCTCTCACAGTCACACAGACTGGTCCTCACCACACCAGTGTATTGCCACACAGGCTGGTTCCAGAGAGAGGCTGGTGCACAGAGACCTCCTCCGTATCCCAGGTGGAACACTGAACATTAACCAGCATTCTCTTCATAAGGGCTGTGCACAGGTGCACAACCACTCGGTGCTGGTCACCACTAAAGTCCGGACTCAGGAATGGAGATTTCATCCCTCCCAATGCTTTTTGAAATCTCCCAGTTCTGGGAACCCAAGCCAAATCTGGAACACCTGGGAAGAACTGCAAAGCCAGCTATTACCCAGTAAACGTTTGTGCTTTCTGGAACTGCTTAGCCCCCCTGGCTGAGAGTGCTGGGTGACTATATTGCCAAATGACACCATGGCATTGCCACGCACTGCCACAATATATACTGTATATAAAAGCTATAACATTAATGAAATATGCATTACACTGGTTTCATTAATGTTATAGCTGTAAGTACTGTATATCTTTAGCCCGTTTTTAATTTTGGATGAAGTGGGAATGGGTTAGAACCCCTATTACGTTGTTATTGGTGTGCGCTCTTTCACTGCAAATACAGCGTGTTCAAGGTTTACGGTCCCTGCAAATTTATGTAGTAATTCGCTGGACTGAATTTTAAAGGATCCACAGTGCCCTAGCTGACCTTTAAACTGTGGTCAGCAGGGTTAGAATGGTCAATAATTTGGGCTTTGCTATGTGTCAGCCTCCTCACTATGAAAGGGTGGGTTCCCAACAGCCAGACAGATCTGGTTCTTTTGGCACAAGTTCCAATTTACCCCGAAACACAAGTTCATCATCTCAAGTTAAGGACATATTCAGAAAATGGACCAATGGCATTGATTCTTATCCATCAAACACTTTATCACCCCCTTCTTTATTCTGTCTTTCTCCCTCTTCCCTTTCTGTCTCCCCCTTATACCACCTCGTGTCTTTCATCCTCCCTCATGAGACATCTACCCAATTCCCATTCTATCCTACCTTCTACCTCCATGCTCTCACCAACCCCTACCTTACCAACCCCCATCTTAAATTGAAAAACAATGGCCCCTCTTCGTACTACCAACCACACAATGCCATACAGAGTCCTATGACAATGTATAGGCACAGATGTTTCCTAGAAATTACTTTGCTTTTCATATTCACATCATCACCGACTGATAAGAACTTACAGTGATTTATTTGTTTTTTTCTTTACTGTGTATGACAATGAAAAGTTACCTTTTCACGGCTTAAATTCTGCCTATGTTTACTGTATGCTGGGCAGCATGTACAACTTTACTCACTGTAAAATAGTTTCCATTAAAAAATAGAATTTATTTAGGGCTGTGGAAATTAAAGATTAATTTCTCGATTAATCGTTAAACTTTTTGATCGATTAAAATTATTTTGATCGCTAATGAAAACACTCACCTCTCCGCCGGCTTCCGGGAGACCCGTCGGCGATCATGTCACCTGACTCCAACCGCAAGTGGCTCCATCGGCTAACGAAGGGAAAGGGGGAGGAGTCCGGTGACATCGATGTCCGTGACGGCTAACGAAGTAAAGGGGGAGGAGTTCGGTGACGTCACTGGACTCCTCCCCCTTCGTTAGCCGACGGAGCCACTTGGCCGGTGAGTTTGCCCAAGAAACTTTCTGCACAAGCGCCAGCCAAGGCATTGGCCTATACACATACAGCACAGCAATGAAGTAATAAAATGAACTAGGATCACACTAATCCAGCACGTTATTATTCTCAAGCGGCGGACATATTGAGTGGGGCACGTGAGATTAATAACGTGCTGGATTAGTGTGATCCTAGTTCATTTTGTTACTTCATTGCTGTGCTGTATGTGTATAGGCCAATGTAGTTCGATCTGTATGTGCATTATAATTAATCGAAATTAATCAATTACTCGATTTTAACAAAATTCGATTAATCGAACACGAAAATTTTAATCATTACCAGTCCTAAATTTATTAAAAAAAGAAGGGTTTGTGACCACTTTTAGGCAGTCATATCTGGCCATGGCTCACCTGGTACAAAATGCAGTGCCAGAATTAGCTACCTGGCAACCACCTCCTCTGTGACACCTTGACATGATCAAACTCAATGTTGGCCATGCTACAGAGGCTGCACCAGCAGTAGTGTGCCATTAAAGGAGAACTATGGGATGAGTGAAATGCACTCTCCCTCATACTTAGAGCTGACATGTAACAGTGCAGATGTCCCATGTCGGCTCTATGGTTCGAGAACTGAGCAATCACATACCGCTGATTGCTCAGTTCACAATCTTCTCCCTGCAGAGAGCAGTGACTGTCAGTCACTTTTCTCCACTGTCATTCCCCCTCCCCTCTTCGTTCCTCCAGCTGACTTGAGGGACAGATGGGGGAGGGGGTGGGCACAGCTGGCTCTGCATCTGTCAATCAAGCAGCGGGATGGATCCCGACAACAATGTCGGGATCTTTTCTGGCTACAGTGCGGCTCTGCACTGTCAGCATACTGTATAGCGGACAATAGCCCACTATATGGTGAGTTGTAGGTCACAGGAGGACATTATTAAATGTTCTCCTGTGACCCTAAAGAGAACTATGGCCATAAACGTTTTGGCCATAGTTCTCTTTTAATGAGTACCTCTGTGATTGTGGTATAATTACAGGCTCTGGGGGTGCTGGGGTTCTTTTCACTGCATTAATGGCTCATCATTTTGGACACATGCAGCATTTTGCCCCCTTATGGTGAGGCCATCCCAGAGGTAGCCAAAAATGCAGCACTTCAAGGAGATGCTGTGTAAGAACCACATTTTCAAATCGTGGTAGGATTCCTTCTGATGACCAAGATCCACTGTAAAAGGGCCATACAATTTTTCTATAGCAATTTTTCTACTGCAGCAATTATTCTATGAGAATATAAATAACCTTACATAGTATTTGAGGTTGAATAAAGACATTAGTCCATCAAGTCCAACCTATTAGGATCTCCCTTAAGAAATCGTCCAAAAGTTTCTTGAACAATTCCACATTATTTGCTGAAATCACCGCCTGTGGCAGTGAGTTCCAGACCCTAACTGATCTTACTGTGAAGAACCCCCTATCCTGCTTGGGCCTCAACGTTTGTAGCATATTCCATTGCTCCAACACCCTAAAATATTTGCTGCTATTTTCTCACAGAAAAAACACTTA
This sequence comes from Nanorana parkeri, assembly GCF_000935625.1. Taxonomy (NCBI): domain Eukaryota; kingdom Metazoa; phylum Chordata; class Amphibia; order Anura; family Dicroglossidae; genus Nanorana; species Nanorana parkeri. Next base: position 943,129 of record NW_017306868.1, on the reverse strand, counting down.
CATTTTTATTTCAACATAAAACCTGCCTCATCTTTCTCCCCCTAAATTGTGGCTTAACCAAGCTGCTTAATACTGTGCAGCAACTGTGCAATATACTGTATGTGGCTATTGCCTCTCAAATAATACACTCTAATTTATATTTCAAAATAAAACCTGCCTCTTCTCTCCATCAAAAATTGTGACTTAACATACTGTCCAGCCACTGTAGTAACATAGTTGTGGTTATTGTCTCTCAAATAATACACTCCTAAATTCTATTTCACAATATAATCTGCATTAAATTGCAGCGTAACCAGGCTGTTTACATACTGTACTGCGAAAGGAAAAACAAACAAACAAAAAAGCGCCACAACCTATAAATGAATGGCAGGGAGCAGAGGCGTAACTAGAAACTTCAGGGCCCTGGTGCAAGAAACCATGAAGGCCCCCCAATCCCCCACCCACCACTGCCACCACCGCCATGGGAAGGCACTATAAACAGGCCACGTGTGGTTAACAGGAATGCTGCCAAAGTCCCCAGCAAGCACGGGACCTCACGCAGCCGCTTCAGTTTAAAAATGTGGCGCCGGTGTTCTGTCGAGAACGCCGACCCAGTATCTGCATATGAAATTAATGGTAAAAGCCGCGCTGTGTGAATGAGACCGCAAAAGTGTCAGATATAGTAGATACTGACCTTGGAGTAACGTGATACAATGTGTAAAAAGTGCAAAACAAAGAAGAAACGCATGTATATAACGTGCGCCTTCGTGTAAATGTAATTGCTACAAACTATCCATAATGAAAAATCAAATGCACTAAATATTAAGTGTGAATCAATGTGATGCAATGTGCAAAAAATACCAACTAGAAAAACGCATGTGTGTCACTTGAACTACAGTGAAAATAATAAATGGTTAAAAAATGTCCATGATCCTGGATCTTCAATAGTCCATTAAGTAAATAGAAGATAAAACATTGGATGTAGAATAGACTTAGGGGTCTATTTCACGAAGCTGCGGCATTCGGCTCGGCTGTTCTGCTCGGAGGTACCGGGCAGAACAGAAAAAGAGTGAAAAAAGTAAAAAAAAGTAAATAGCAAACGATTGTGCGGAGCTAGCAGTGACAGCTAGCTCCGCCCAATAGTTTCCTATTGTCCGGCGGCTCTGCTGCTGTAAAAAAACAACAACTCTCCTGGGCGCTCTGGGAGCCTCCCGCTCCCGGCCGCCAAGGAGAGAAGCACTGATGTGTCTTTTTTTTTACTTTATTCTGACACGATTGATGTCAGAATAGAAAACAAACAAAAAAAGAAATTTTCCCATTGAAAAGCATTGGGACATTACTATTGGCTATTTCAATTTGCAATAGCCAATAGTAAACTAGCATTGTACCCGCCCTCTGCTGCAGTTCCCCATCAGGTCCATCAGCAGAGGGCGGGTACAATGCTAGTTTACTATTGGCTATTGCAAATTGAAATAGCCAATAGTAATATCCTAATGCTTTTCAATGGGAAAATTACTTTTTTTTTTCCTATTCTGACATCGATCGTGTCAGAATAAAGAAAATAAAGGACACTACACCTCACCTTTAGCAGAGACCCAGCAGTATCTGCGCTTACGCACAGACGGGATTAATGAGTGTGTAATTGTTAATTGTGACCGTTAATACTGTGCCATCCATGGCAGTAAATGATGGCATGTTATTAACGGTCACAATTAACGATTTAAGCAAAATACTTTGTAAATAAATCCCTGTTTCCTCGATAATACTGGTTTGTGTGCAAGCGCAGATGCTGAGATCAGCAAATTCGACTAGGTTGGCGTTCCTGACAGAACACCGATATCTGCGCTTAGTATCGGACATTTTCACAAGTATGAGTACTCGTGAACATGCCCAGTATTGGCACTGGTACATCCCTTCTTAATAATATAATGTATTGCTGGGACTTGTAGTCCTGCATAGTTGGAGCTATTCTGCATTGCTGTATAATCATTATACAGCAATGCAGAATACCACAAACTATGCAGGACTACAAGTCCCAGCAATACATTATAATAAAAATCAGCAATGCCCCTGCGCCCCTGCTCGCACCGCCTCCCCTCCCGTCCAGCCTTCGCCCACCCAGACTTACCTGACTCCTGCAGCACCTTCTTCCGCATCTCGGTGGCCCGGGGGCGGGACTAAGTGGAGAGGGTCCTCTCCCACACAGCAGAAGGTGTTGCCTAGCGGTGCCAGGCAACACATTCTGTGTTTTGTTGCAGGCTGGCCAGTATGTGTGCTAGGAAACTTCTGTGTTTTGTATTGTTGTAAGCCTTTCCATGTGTACCTTGCTACAAAGGCTAGTTATAAATGATGTCATCGCCATGTATCTTTAGCTAACCAAGCTGCTTACATACTGTCCAGCCACTGTCCAATTTTTGTGGCTATTGTCTCTCAAATAATAACCTTGAAGCCTCATTAAAGTACCCAGTTTTCATGGTATGGTATTAAAAAATTATATATTTTTTCTTTATTAAATGTCCCCCATGGCAATAGCCCAAAAAAAAAATCACCAGGATTTAACAGTTGAATTCGTCACCACATTACCCCACCCTGATAATCTTCAATGAAATTGAACGGAAAACTTCCCCATGCTTACACTAAAGCCGGGTATACACCCTTTAAAGTTCTTGATGAACTGGCCAAGGTTCGTTGTGTGGGCAGATGGAAGGAATCAGTTGGGGAAAAAAATGTTTAAACAGAGCTAGCAGCCAATCAACTGCTAGCTCCATTTGTGTATTCTGACAGTGGCCAGCAGTAAGTGTGATCTGTGATCTACCATTATTAACTACTGGCATCTGTGGTACGCTTTGCAGCATTTATACTGAGCCTATCCTGAGCCCTGTTCAGATTACTATGGACAGTTAACCCCTTTGGGCATTCACCGTGTTGCAAGCTATAGCTATTGCTGTTATTTAACAGTATTACCAACTGGCATCTGTGATACACTTTGAAACAGTGGCGGAACTACTGCCGGTGCTGGGCCTGAGCCTACGGGGGGGCAGTATCCATTCAAACACAGCCCTGGGGCAGAGATGGGGGGGCCGGTTGGTGTCCGGCCGCCGGTTACCATCGGATCGGCATGCGGCAGGCCACCCCATCTCTGCGCTGGGAGTGTCCATTGATCACATTGGCTGACGGGCCCCCTGTGTGTCCATCTCAGCACCTCCCCTGTGTGTGTGTGTCCACCTCAGCGCGCCCGTGTACTCAGGCGCCTGTCTGCTGCCGAGGCCCAGGGCTGCCCCCTGCAGTGCCTGCAGGCTTTTTTTATTCTCGGCTCCCTTCACAGTTTTCGGCGGCCCCCTCATCTCTGCGCCAGGAGTATCAGGTCTTTCTGAGATGGACACACACACACGGGTGGTTTTCTGCTGCCTCCCCCACCAGGAAACAGCCAGAGGACGTGAAGGTAAGTTAATAAATAAAATCATTATATTTTGTAGCCCAATTGATGGCATTGCTGTACACAGTACAGCTGGTATTTGTAGTTCTATACAGCAGGTCCCATTCGGCATTGCAGCAATGCAGAATGGCACCCTCTATAGAGGACTACAAATCTCAGCAGTACTTTATACAGCAATGCCATTTTTCCGACTTTTTTTTTGTGGTTGCTAAAGGGGATATGGGTTAGGGGGGTTTGTGTGTGGGTGGGGGGGGGGTGTTGGGGGGAAAAAATAATCTTGCACCAGGGCCCCTTGTTCCCTAGGTCCGCCACTGCTTTGAAACTTTCACGGTGAGTAATGCACAGCCACAGTGTACAAATGTACAGTTAATGGTTGATTGGGTTATTGTTAAGAATAGTAATATTGTATGCCTATAGGATACAATTCCTGGATGTGGAAGAACAAGCTATTAACTGTAGAAACCAATTGCTGGTTCAGGTAAGCACAGTTGACATTATTTTCATTTTAACTTTAAATATAGCATTTACTCACAGCTGGTAATATACTGTATATGTATCTCTTTCATCCAGATCTGTTACAATTTGTGAGCTAATATAGGCATAATATAGGTATATACAGAGCATTTGTTCTAAGTTCAGGTTTATATGGTCTTAAAAAGTAATTAATGTCACCAGCTGCCCACCCCTTTGTTTATGCGCACCTGCGGGGAGGAGACTATGCTGGCCACAGATGACTGGTCTTACACCACCGCCTTCCTTCTGGGCTTAGATGAGCTTTGGTTTAATCCAAACCCAAGCCCATCCTTAGAAACATCCTTAGAAACATTTATATATTATATATAGGAATTACTACACCGGAAGTAGATAAGACAAAGTAATAAGAAAAACAGTATTGGGATTAACAGAAACAATTTTATAGCTCTAAATGTAGAGCAAACAGAATTGGTTATTTTGGAACATACAGTATGCACAAATACCACTTCTAAATTTGACATCGGGGACAACTATACAAACTTCTTAAGTTTTATGTAGCTAGATCATTATAACTTTAAATTGCCTATGTCCTGGGACACAATAGTGCTTTTAACTTTCTGTTTTTACTTTTCACAAATATTGCACATGTGTGGCAGTGATGGGGTTAATTAAGGTTCCCACCCCCCTTTCCTCCTGCTCAAAGACTAGCCTATTAATGTCCCTTCTCAGGATATTGTCACTCGCTATAGTTGCCAGATGGCTCAGCGCTATATGGGGACATACCCAAGCCAAACTAAGGCTTATGCCTGCTATTCTGGTACATTTTCCCAAGGGAAAGATCTACTGCCAACCCTAATTCATATTCAGAAAGGTTTCTGCAAACTCTTAATTTTGTGTATCTGTGTAATCTATAAAAGGCAATCCCAAATCTAACCAATATATATTGCAATTCATTCTAGATGCTTTCACTGTCACTAAATATTAGTACTTCAATCAGCATTAACTAAAATAAAACTGTGCTAATCATGTCATTACCTTAACTAGGTGGTTACAGGATGAGTGGAAACAGGTTTTCAGTCTCAGGAATGATGACCAAAGCTAAACTAATATTTAGGCTGATTTTGGGCCTCTCCTTCATCACTATACACAGGCAGATACCTCTTATTTTTAAGGCAAACCTGTGTTAAAAGTTGGTGGATGCAAATGATGGTTGTACTGGCAGCATAAAACAGACCACGGCAACCACCTTTGTCCACCGAGTTGACTGGATTGGGTTTTTTCCTAATGTCATTTCAAAGCACTATATAGGCCTGATTTACAAAAGTGTTACAGTGACACAAAACTCAGGAGTTAAATCTTAAAAATACATTTAAGTACCCTAACTATTAAGAAAAATGTAGCATATTTGTGTATCACACTCAGATGTAGATCCTCAAATCATCTCTGAATTAGTGCTGACACTGTCCTTCTTTCTGGAGGGTGGCTACTTTTGTTCCCCATGGTCCCTGTGTGTGTTGTAAAGTAGCCACCGCTCCATGCTCACTCCCATGATACACTACTGTCTCTGTTTTTAGTTAATTTGTATTGAGATTGTAGTACCTCATGGGACTGAGCTTGGAGCGGTGGCTACTTTACAACACACACCGGGACCATGGGAAACATGTGGAATTTTTATATAGTAGCCATTCAATTAAAAAAAGCAAATATATATTTATTGCAACATTTTCTCATCATGTACAATTTGCATGTTGTTGTTTTTTATAGTGTTGTACAATTAAAATCTTTTAAAGCCAAATGTGTATGGCAATGCTGGAAAGCTGAAATGCCAGGTGATTTTGATCTGTTTTTAGCACAGCCCTCTAAAATATAACAATTAATGGATCATTAACAAATGACAGATCTTATGTGTATGCTACCTTTAAAGATTTTAAAAAGCACATTCTCAAAATAATCACCCATAGCATTTACAAGTACATGTGCTTAACTGATAAATATTTGTTTCAAAGACTGCTTTTCAAAACTTGTGGCATTTCCCAAAAAAAAAATGCTAGAAGATTTATTTATAATGCAAAAAAATAATTGTTGATCCTACCAGGAATCTTGTGATCTTGTGAGTTGTGTTGTCTACCTGTGTTTCATCCTTATCATTTACGTAGTTCCCAGCTAGCTCTGTGGACTTCTGAACACCTCCCTCTATGCTATGGATGTAAAGTGACAACGCTGCTCCTCTAGAGATACAATATGGTGAGTGAGCGTTATCACTTTAGAGCAGGAAGTATGTTACTGGCAGGATCACCAGGTGAAAATAAAGGGCAAAAAAATGAAAATGAAAAGAAATGCAGCCTCCACATCTATGACTGGTAAACTGCAATATAATACATTTTTGTTCTTGGGTTTATATATGCATTAATGGATCAAACTCTACTCTTTTCATCCATTACCTCAACAAAGCTATATCATATTATAAGAGACAACTAAATCTGTATAATTTTCTAGTATAATGCTGCCAGCCAACATATACTGGTCTTGATTCTCTTTTTTAAAATTCAAATGTTTTGCAATCTGCAACCATCTGTCTACACCAGCAGTTGCTTAGCCTTTCTTTTCATTAGAGAACTCATCTTCTGTCTTTCCTGTTCACACAATACACTATAATAGGCTATAGCCAAAGATTACTCTTTTGCATTGTCTTTGCTCAAAAAGTAGCATTTGGCACAGTGTAGCGAGGTAACTGCAAAGGCTAAAACACATTTGGTTTGCTTCTACGTTAATTTAATCTTTGTAAAGAAAAGCCTACAAAAAATGGATCATTACTACACCAATTTATCAGTCCAATTAATTAATTATATACCAGCAGATGAATATAGAAATGACAGATACTATGCATGACACAAATGGAGGTCACTTGGTGGTCAAACTGCTCCATAATAATAAATCTTTAACAATAAATAAAATGGATTTGAAAAGAAAACTTAAAAAAAAAAATGTATCACATTTGCAGGCCTTATGTCTAATATAAGCTCAGAAAAAAATACAATTTTACACTCAAAATGATAAAGTAGTTAAAACAAAATACAACGTTTGTACAAATGTGTTTCTAGGTAAAAGCTGATCAACTTCTTATTTCATCAGGTGTTATTTTACTTACTTTAATTTATTTATTTTAACAGAAGTTTAAAGGCATGCAAATAAATTAATAAAGAGGATGGAAAATCTTACATTTATGTATTATTTATAAATATATATAGAGTCATGGCCAACAATATTGGCACCCCTGCATTTCTGTCAGATAATGCATCACTTCGCGCAGATAATTGTCGCAATTACAAATGTTTAGGCATTCTCATGTTTATTGCTTTTGTTTGTATTGGTATAATACAAAAAGTAGACAAAAAAAAGCCAAATCTGACACATTCCACGAACTCCAAAAATGAACTGGACAAAATTATTAGCACCTTCTCCAAATTGTAAGGAATTATTGCATTCCAAGTTTTTGTGGAAAAGCATGAACAATCTCAAGGTTACAAGTCCATCTCCAGAGATCTTAATGTTCCTGTGTCCACTGTGCGCAACATTGTCAAGAAGTTTATAGCCCATGGCACTGTAGCTAATCTCCCAGGACGAAAGAGAACAATTGATCAAAGATTGCAACGAAGGATTGTTCGAATAGTAGATCATCCTCCAGACAAATTCAAGCTGACCTTCAGTCAGAGGGTACAACTGTGTCAGCTCACACTATACGTCACCATCTGAATGAAAAGGGACCCTATGGTAGGAGACCCAGGAGGACCCCAATGCAGACACAGAAACATAAAAAAGCCAGATTGGAGTTTGCCAAAACTTACCTGAGGAAGCCAAAATCTTTTGGGGAGAATGTGCTGTGGACAGACGAAACAAAATTACAGCTTTTTGGTAAAGCCCATCATTCTACTGTTTTCAGAAAAAGAAATGAGGCCCTTAAAGAAATAAATACAGTCCCTACAGTCAAAGATGGTGGAGGTTCACTAATGTTTTGGGGTTGCTTTGCTGCTTCAGGCACTGTGTGTATTGACTATGTTACATAGTATTTGAGGTTGAATAAAGACATTAGTCCATCAAGTCCAACCTATAGGATCTCATTCTTAGGAGTACTTGTACCCCTGTATATTACGGTCCCTTAGGAAATAGTCCAAAAGTTTCTTGAACAATTCCACACTCTTAACTGAAATCACTGCCTCGGCAGTGAGTTCCACACCCTAACCGCTCTAACTGTGAAGAACCTGTGCATGGCATTATGAAATCTGAAGACTACTAAAGAATTCTGGGGTGCAATGTAGGGCCGAGTGTAAGGCAGCTGAGTCTCAGTCAGAGGTCATGGGTCTTACATCAGGACAATGACCCAAAGCACACGTCAAAAAGCACCCAGAAATGGTTTCAGACAAAGCGATGGAGAGTCCAGATCTAAATCCCATAGAGCACCTGTGGAGAGATCTCAAAACAGCAGTTGGCAAAAGGAACCCTTCCAATCTGAGAGACCTGGAGTAGTTGACAAAAGAAGAGTGGTCTGAAATTCCTGTAGAGAGATGTAAGAATCTCATTGATGGTTACAGGAAGCGATTGATTTCAGTAATTTTTTCCAAGGGCTGTGCTACCAAATATTGATTGAGGGTGCCAATCATTTTGTCCAGTCCATTTTTGGAGTTTTGCATGGAATGTCAGATTTGGGAGGGTTTTTCTACACTTTTTTGTGTCATAACAATAGAAACAAAATAAATAAACATGAGAATGCCTAAACATTTGTAATTGCAACAAATTTCTGCGCAAAGTGGTGGATTATCTGACAGAAATGCAGGGGTGCCAATATTTCTGGCTATGACTGTGTGTATATATATATATTTATTTATTTTTATTTATGTATTTACACATTTTTCCATTTACACTTCTGCATTGTGGTAACGCACGAAACAAGTGTTGCTGTGTCGCAGTGCTATTAATTTGAAATGGCACCCCAGCAAACTAAAGCAACACACCTGCATTGTAGTGCTCCATAATGTACAGTAGTGCATTGCACTAAAAAAAATGTTAACGCGCATTAACCCACTACCAATAAGTAATTGAACCCTAAAAGATTAGAAAAATTAGGTATGTTAATTTTAGAGAAAAAAATGTTTTAAAGGTGACCAGTTAACATGTTCAAATGTAGTCAAGACTAGTAAACACTTTTTATAATGACTGCACAGACTACAAGGGGACATCTGATATGCATGGAAGGAAGAAGATTTTTCCCATTAGTTATTTAGTGATTTTGGAGTTTTGCATGGAATGTCAGATTTGGGAGGGTTTTTCTACACTTTTTTGTGTCATAACAATAGAAACAAAATAAATAAACATGAGAATGCCTAAACATTTGTAATTGCAACAAATTTCTGCGCAAAGTGGTGTGCATCTTAGTACTTTATGCTTTTTTAATATACTAAAAAAAAACTCTACACAGCTATGATCAAATGACACAACATTATAGGCACATTGATTTGTATTAATGTGTAAACTGGCATGGAAGGCAGACTGTGCATGCGCCAAAATGCCAGTGTGGTGCGTTCTACCTTTACAATAGCCAAAAAAGAAAGAAAAATAGGTTGGTGGTAAAGGTCGTTTGGTCTTTGTTTTTGTCATGGCTGTAATTAAATACGTCTTGGCAGGTTCTTCAGCATCTATTCTGTGGTTGCCAATCTGTAAGCTGCTGCTGCTGGAATGACAGAGGCTTTTTAGTCCTTCAGAAGGGTACAAGTAGGCCAAGCGTTCCTTATCTGCAGTCACTCCAACTTTTTACATGTTTCTGGCACAACAATAATAGAGCAGTAGGTTTTGTTCAGCTGGGAATCATTGAGCTACCATTGTACTCCCTGTTCGCAGTGCAGCACTGACTGGTAACACTATATAAAGGATAATACTGGAAACAGGTGGGTTTTATAGATGATGGCTAATGTTTCTCCTTAAGCCTCATCTTTCTTGTGATACATGTGTAATTATATATGCCTAGACTGGCCAGTTCAGCACCACCAGGCCTTTTATTTTGGGGCTTTTGACTGCATGGCTGCATTCTCCATCCGCCATCCACCTGCTTTGCGTCCCTTCCACCCCCTCCATCTGCTGAATGGTAGGGTGGAGGTAGGGGGGTAAGCTTCATTAGCTTTCTCCAATGCCTTATGCATCAGCAAGCTCCATTAAAGTCAGCCTGTGGGGGGGAAGGGGAGGGGGGCTTTGTTGTGACAGAAAAACCCTCTTTCACAGCTGTTCAAACCTTGAAGAGCTCGAGGCAAAAGGAGTGGGATGAATCCGAGAAGGCTGAGAGGTAGCTGGCAGTCAGTCTTCAACATCCAACACCGAAGACGCGGTTGAAGCCAACACTCTGTGGACTTGTCCGCTGGGGCCTTTTTGAAGAACTCTAGTTAAATCTGATAGACAACAGCCTTCAGTTTGTTTTCATCTATAGCTTGCTCCGATAGCATACATAGATTGTTGAATCTCAGATCTTACCTCCAACATACAGCCTTTGTAAGCCTTTGTCATGCCCAAACATCTTTTATTACAACACAGCAGGTTGTTCAACCAATGCAGTTCAGTTGTGCAGTTTTTGTACATGTTTCCACGTGCCAACTAATAAATCATATTTCCTAAATAACTATTATTCCTAATAATTACAGTTTATTTTGACAATTTCTAAAATAAACAATTGATTTTACATAGAAGTGTTTTACTGAAAAAGAGATTTTACGCTGACCTGGGAAGCATGCATTTGATAAATTAAAATTATAAAACGTTCTCCTAGGTTGACAGGGCAAGCATAAAAAAGTTTTTTTTACGAAATAAATAAAACAGTAACAGTTACTTACATGTGCGTATAGTTTCACTGTGCTTGGTTTTATCCTTAATTCTTCATGGTAAGCCACAAAATAAATGTTTTCTGTTTTTAATTAAAATTATGTATGAATGTTTTGTGTCATTCAGGTACTAAATATGTAATGCACATTTTTGTGTTTTTCTTATACTATACTATAAGCTAACACTACAGTTGTGGATGACAAACGAGTTTCTTTTTTTTTTCTGATCGGTCCCGTTGTGTGTTTCAGGGTTAATTTACTAAGGGAGTAAAGTCATTTTATTTAGCAAAGTGAATTTTGACTGTGAATGCTAGTAAATATGATAACGCCGTGTTCATTTTAAATAGCTAACCCTGTATAAGAGAAATGTCTAAATAATCAGATTTTTTCTAGCAGATAATTGGTTGATTGAAGTAAACACATCTTCATCATATTTAATAAGCTCAGTGAAGATTCAATTTGCAAAATGAAGAATCACTTTGCCAGTTTCTACACCATTGGCAGATCAACCCTATCACGTCAGTTTTCCTGTATACATCTATGAATCTTTATGCTTATTATCAATCTTTTTTTAATGAATGTTGACCGTTTATTTCTAATTATTACAGAAAATAATTTTGGATGCCATGAAGATCATGATATTAACCAATAGTACATGGTAGATATACTTTGCTCAGTCTCTGCAATTTCACTTTTCTTTTTGCAGCACAATAAACACATGTAAAATAACCATGAATATGTTTGTCCTACCTTATTTGTTAAGAGAATACCCACTTTTCACTACGATGCTTTAAATAAATACATATTTTCATTGATTTGTATTTTTTCTTATATACTTCTGGGCTATCTTGAACAGCATAGGGGCTGATTTACTAAAGGAATAGAGCATGGAAACTTTGTAAGCTGAATGATCACTTAGCTTAAGGAATGGGGTGAAGCTGTGAGTAAAAATTAATTTTTCTTTTCCTTTACCTTGCAAATATTGAGGATTCAAGGTGAACACGGGTTCACCTTTAATACTAAGCTAAGTAAACTTGCACTTTGCAAAGGGAACATTAAATTGCTAAGTGACCAGACTGCTCCTTTAGTCAATCAACCTTACTATCTCAAGTACAGTAATACCTTGGTTTACAAGTAACTTGGTTTGCGGGTGTTCCGCAAGACAAGCAAACATTTCTGAAAAATGTTGACTTGATATACGAGCTATGTCTTGCAATACGAGCAAAATTAGGTAGAAAAGCAGCCCCCGAATAAGGCTGTAGCAGTGCGAGCGATGAATCTGTTTAACGACAATGCAGTATCACATTTCCGTAAAATCTTCAAAAGGAGGCAAGAGCAAGTGTCATTGGATAGATTCCTTGTTAAGGTTTCACGAAATGAAAAAGATTCCATTGAGCCAAGAGATAGCAGTGATTCTGTTAGTGATAGTGAAAGTCGTCCTACACAATAATCCTCCTCTCTCTTGTCTCCCTCACACCAGCCACGAAGGTACCTGTAATTGGTTTATTTTATTTTATTTTGTACAGTGTTATATTACAGTACAGTATGTAATCATTTTTATATGAATATTTTTGGGTTGTGGAACAAATCATCTGAGTTTCTATTATTTCCTTTGGGGAAATTCGCTTTGATATACAAGCACTTTGGATTACAAGCATGCTTCCGGAATGAATTATGCTCGTAAACCAAGGTATTACTGTAACAATAAACATCATATTACAAAATTTGATTTGTTATGGTTACCTTTGAAAATGAAAGAAATGCCAGAAAACAAACAGAAAGAATGGCAGCCTGAAACGTATGAAAAACTTAACCATAGAATCCAATAAATAACATACAACGAAAATGGAAAAATGTTGTGTCTATCTATATGCTTCCCTTGTTTTAACACTAAATTCATGTCATCATTATTATTTTTATATGGGATTTATTATTATAAAGGATTTATATAGTGCCAACAGTTTACATGGCGCTTCACAACATATCTAGAGCTTACAATCTACAAGGAGGGGAGAAGGATCATGAAAATAATCTGTCATATGAATCTGAGGGGTGGGAAATGTAGTTTAAACACTGTGGCAATACATCTGGAATTTAAAGGAGTAACTTTTATCCTAGCTCAGGAAACCTGTGTTTGATTTCATTTACCAGCAGATTTATCGTAAATAAGTCATCATACTTTTAAAGCAAACTGGGTGCTTGAGACAATTTGATTAGTCAGCATACTGTATATATTATTCCTTTGGGAAATATATCCCCTTAGCTTTTATAGTTCAAACCAAACTTAATATAATGCATGTCTGTCTGAGCAGAATTACAAAACGTACAATGCAATTGTCAATAAAAGAAGCACAATACTACAAACTGTACACAAGCAGTACAACAGACGTAAAATATTCATATTTTATTATTATTATAATACAGGATTTATAAAGCGCTATTTGTGCAGCGCTGTACAAGGAGGACATTACAGTTACAATACAAGTCACAACAAGATGGTTAGTAGGGCCCTGCCCGTCAGAGCTTACGATTTAAAAGAATTAGTATTATAAAAGGCATAAGTCATTTTTTTAGGCACTTTGGAACACCACTGAAATCTAAAAAAACAAAAAAGCTAAATTAGTTTAGGAAAATTTTAAATGTTTGGTACTCATCTACCCAAACCATAATGGAAACCAGGTACAGTTACTAATTGAATTTGAGCTAAGCTGTTCTTTTGCTGAAAAGCAACTGGTGAACTTTTAACCTCTAAAAAGCACTATTCGGTTAGAGTCGCTCTACAACCACAGCAATAACAATATAATAGCAATGCCTGCATTTAACTGACATTTTTACGTGATGTACCAATAAAATATGTAGAGTGTGGATCTGGTGTCCATTTAGTCATACTTAACAAGATAGGTAATTACAGACTAAAATAAAAAGATCAACCTTGTCTTTCAAATACATTTAATCAAAGCATATACACAAAAGCTGACTTATAGTCATGTACGCAGTCTAGTTGAAATGAATAAATAAAAGGCAATAGAAAGGCTGACTAATTCACCATTCTTTGAAACAAGGCTAAACCAAGTTCCCTCCAGTGCTACCTGCAAGGCCAAAATCTACTTCATTGGTCACAAACTAAACACTGAATGGTAGGATTAGAATTCAGACTGGTGGTTTGTCCCCTTTAGCAGAGATCATGTGTCCAAATGCCAATGCTTTTGGTATGTGAGCAGCACTGGAGGGAAACAGAAACAGTATTTTCTCCAGAAAAGGTAAATATTTCAGCCCTTTTATTACCCTCTCAACCTGGACAATAAACACCCTCACAAGACTGGCTGACTTGAGGTGTTTGCTAGGTAACCACACATCTAGCAATCAATGCCCATTACTATGATTTTTGGAAGGATCAGGTGACACTTGCCCAATTATAAAAAACCTTTGCAGATAAGTTTTACTCTAACTTTGTTAGCCGTATTTGTGGGAGGAGCCCTGCACATTTAAACACCCCTTTCCCCGTACTCACCTGTCGTTTCATTCGCGACATCCCACCCTTAGGGTTGCTGTGTCCGGGTTTAATGGCAGCAGACACAAGATGTCAAAAAGACAGGGGCAACCAAAATTAAGATAGGGGCTACTAGCCCCCCACTGAAAATACTCTTACATTACATTACTTTTTTATATGAATAAGTCACGACTCATTCTCCCCCCAAAATTTCTATGCATCGCTAGGGAGTTCTGGTTTCACTTGAAGAAAAGGTGGTAACCCTACCCACCCTCCCTTCCCCTTCTGTTATCATTTTACCCTTTGAGTATACTCCCTTATTGGCATACTGTCCATATCGACCACAGCACACCTCAGGTTGCGTTTGGCAGGTTCATCATCGCCATGATCGGTAAGTATCAGTAGGGCTCTGACTATAAATATAGTTTAAAACAAGTTTCCCCTAGCTCCTGCATTTATAGTCAACTAAAACAGTTAATAAACGCTTCTGTCCAATAAAAATATATCAGTTATCAGCCATGAATTAAATAAATTAGAGATGCACCGATATATCGGCCGCCGAAACATATCGGCCGAAAATGGCACTTTTGGCATTAAATAAATGATCATGTAGCTGAAAACAGATCTGTTCAGTAAAAACCTAAGAGTCATAAACATACACAAATAGAGATAAAATTGTATATAAACCACCAACTCCACTGAAACAAAAATTCTTGTTACAACTCTAGTAATGAGTGTGCATAATAGCAATGCATATCAATAGTTTTGCTCCCAATCACACAGTGATGTTTGCTATAAGTATCCATAAAGATCATCTCCTTGCACATTTTGTAGCATCCAGCGGAACATAACAGTCCTACCATTCCCAATTACAACGGATGAGATAGCACAGTCTGCTGGATACTTCAATTATATAGGGAGACTACTACTAAAGCTGGCCATACACTGCTCAGATTTTCAAAAGAACTCTCATTTGAACTCTCAAAATTGTTCTCAAACGAACGAAATTGTAACAGTGAATGTGGTTTTCATTCGGGAACTCCATTCATTCCAAAATCGAAAGTTAAAATGAAACAAAATATTGATTGTCATTCGTCTGATAAACGTGGGCCTGGTATAGGGTTTACTGGCTGTATTGATCAAGCCTTTAGAATGCAGTACATGGACATAGCTAAAAATGGGACCATAGGAAATAATGACATCTGCCCACACATACACTGAGGAGATTGGGCATTTATATGTTATCCTACTCCCTTCAATAGACTGTATTGACGCAAAAGGCTAGTGGGGGAGGAATTCATTTTGTGGTTAAACATGCACTCACACTTTTAGACACTAAATACTGAAGACTGTGATGTGTCAGGTAGCACATGATTACATTTAATGCACCTCTCCTGGTCAAGTTTAAATGACCATAAACTCAGGAGTTAAATCTTAAAAATGCATTCAAGTACCTTAACTATTAACAATATTGTACCTTATTTGTTCATCGCTCATCTCTGAAATCATCTCTGAATTGGTGTTGACACTGCCCTTCCTTCTGGAGGGTGGGTACTTTTGCTCCCCATGGTCCCTGTGTGTGTTGTAAATTGGCCACGGCTCCAAGCTCACTCTCACGTTTAGTTTACTAATTTGTATTGAGATTGTAGTCTATCATTAGAGTGAGCTTGGAGTGGCTACTGCACACTGCAGAAGGAAGGACAGTATCAGCACAATTTCAGAGATGATTTGAGGATCTAGAGCTGAATGATACACAAATAAGGTAGAGCAGGGCTCAAAATTTCCACTGCTCGCATTTGGGGAGTAAAAATAAAGTGAGGGCGAGTGGAAATTTGGGTCTCCAAGTACCGGTCCGCGGCCCAACTCCGGCCCGTGAGCAGGTACTATATGTTTTAAGCTGCCCATACACCTTACAACCATCGCACGACTTTCGTTATGCGATGGTTGTAAGGTCATTAAAATTTAGTACGATCTGCCCATCTTGGACATCTCTGCTGAGGAGAGGGCTTCCAATGATTGCAGTGCTGAGCGGGCAGTGTGCGTTTGCGCACATCGGCCCGTGCAGCATTCAACTTCCAACCACGCCACCAACCCGCTAAAAATCGTACGATTTTTGGCAGGTTTTCCAGCGTGCTTGGAAGACGAAAGTTATACGACCTTACAATAGAAGCGGTCGCATGCTGTCCATACACCTGCCGATTATCGTACGATAATCGGCAGGTGTATGGACACCTTTAGTGTATGTGTATATTAGGCCCCATTCAAAAAATTAGATGAACTGTACAGACTCATGACTGCAGACGAACAAGTCAAGACAGCCACAGATGACTAGGGCATTGAAACCCAGAAGATATAAAGGATATTATAAAGAGAGGCTTATCAGAAGATATAGCCATACTGCCCTGCCAAATGCTCATGACATGCAAATGCTGTATGGAAGCAAAGGCCACACAAAACCGACTTCCACATGACACCCATAGAAAGACTACCCACCCCATGGAGCTCATACACAGTGATGTGCACAGACCAATTAAAACTCCCACGTCAGGCGGAAACAGATATCTACTGTCTTTCATTGATGAGAGTTTGTAGCCATGTCCAGCAACAAATTCCAAAGGAAACCAGGAGTTATATGCACCGACAACAGAGGGGAATACATCAGTAAGGAAGTGGAATTATATATGAAGAAACAAGGTATAGTAAACCAGACCAGCACACCATATACCCCTGAGCAAAATGGTGTAGCCGAACGGAAAAATCGCATTCTTATAGAAATGGCCAGATGCATGATGTCAGATGCCAACCTACCTAAGAAGTACTGGGGAGAAGCAGTCATGACTGCAACATACCTAGAGAACAGACTACAATCAAAAGCCACAGAAAGTACCCCATCTGAAATGTGTTATGGATCGAAGCCTAGCCTAGGGCACATCAGAGTATTTGGATGTACAGCTTACGCCTATATTCCAAAGGAGAAGCGATCCAAATTGGAGAACACAGCCATTGAAGGTATTCCGGAGGGCTATAGTGAACAAAGTAAGGGATATAGAATCCTCCACCCAAAGACTGACAAAGTGACAATAAGCCGCAAGCTGTGCAAAGTGCACCAAATAAGCTGCAGGCAGGGAATTCCCTGTCATCTGTTTGACATCAGCAAAGTAGCAGGGTGCAGTGACATCATTGACCGTATATGCCTACATGGCTATATTAGATAAATTACATCTACCTAATACAGTCAGGTGACTATATAAGGGAAATTAGATCAGCGTAAGCATCCCACCCCTTTGTTTATGGTCAGCTGTGGGGCGGGAAATCCCCCGACCCGCAGCTGAATAGGCCGGAGGCCCATATAGCTTCCTTGTATAGATGAGCTCAGGTTCAGACAGGGTCTGGCCTGACTCTGAACTCATCC
The DNA here is from genome assembly GCF_000935625.1 of Nanorana parkeri. NCBI lineage: Eukaryota > Metazoa > Chordata > Amphibia > Anura > Dicroglossidae > Nanorana > Nanorana parkeri. The sequence goes on along the minus strand of NW_017306868.1, from coordinate 925,478 downwards.
CTAATTCAGTTGTGCAGAAGTTGTGCTCTTTGACAACACTCAGTGTTGAACCGAGAATGTTCGGACTGGCTCCTTTGACAGAATGGGTGGGGTGAGGCGGCAGGAAAAGCGTTCTGAGACGGCCACACACAGCTCGAATATTGGCCAAGTCCTGCTGAGATTTGCCAAACAGTGTATGGCCAACTTTAACCTCTTGCCGTCCGCCCGTAGTAAAAAAACGGACGGACGGCACTGCAGCATCTGCGGGTTGCCGTCTCCAGACGGCAATTTTTTTCTGCTCGCGCTCGCACGCACGGGCAGAAAAGTGTTTACATTTTTTTTTACTTTTTTTTTTAAAACTAGAAATAGCAACTTACCATTTTACATCTCTTGTGTAGTCATTAAAAAAAATAGAAATAATGAACGCCAGCACACATTAGTAAACTTTCCAATGTGCTGAAGACTCTGCATGACCTAGTTCCAGAAATTCTTCTTCCATTAAGAAAATGGGTAAAAACATTAATTGTGTGTGCAAACATCTGGCATCTGTATGCGTATTTTGTATATGAAAGTAACTTGTTCAGCTTGAGAAATCATGAGGATTTTAAACATTCAGTTATGTGTCCCCTTCCACAAGGCTGCCCCCTTGCTTTACATTTCAAAAAAGACACCAATAAATTTGGCTATAAATAAGCCACAGAGTCTGTCGTTTCCATTGATGTAAATCGAAATAAACATTTTGTAACAAGTCCACTCACAAGTAAAAAAAATGTTCATTCTTGCTCCAAGTAGTTTAAAAACTTATCATTCACCTTTTCAAGTGTCAGTAAAAAGGCAATGTGCAAATGGGGTTTGAGCTGGCTTTGTATCTCCCCTTGCAGAAGTTCAATACTCACTAGTTTGACTAAAGTGCAATAAAGAGCTAAGATGTGTTTTTTTGCTTGAGCTTTCCCTTAACCACTCTTTCAATACTAGCCTACTGAAAGTATGGAGGGAGAGAGACAATGGGGAAAAAGCAATTGCAAAGCTGTAAGTAGATTAATATTGTGCACTAGCACAGAAGGTCCAATGGTCATGATCTTTGGCCGGGAAGCTTTGACACTGTGAAATTGCTTCAGAATCTATAGCAATCAAAACGGCATTCTTGTGTAATATATATATATATATA
>NW_017306868.1:920477-923999 GCF_000935625.1 Nanorana parkeri | reverse complement strand
TAGGGTTCAATATTGAGTTGGCCCACCTTTTGCAGCTATAACAGCTTCAACTCTTCTGGGAAGGCCGTCCACAAGGTTTAGGAGTGTGTCTATGGGAATGTTTGACTATTCTTCCAGAAGCGCATTTGTGAGGTCAAGTAATGATGTTGGACGAGAAGGCCTGGCTCGCAGTCTCTGCTCTAATTCATCCCAAAGGTGTTCTATCAGGTTGAGGTCAGGACTCTGCGCAGGCCAGTCAAGATCCTCCACCCCAAACTCGCTCATCCATGTCTTTATGGACCTTGCTTTGTGCACTGGTGCGCAGTCATGTTGGAACAGGAAGCAGCAGTGTATTTAGGTTTCGTGTTGCCCTAGGAAAGGCGAAATTCGGCACCCCCCCCCATCTAAATTAGACCCACCCCTGCCTGTTCAAGACATTTTGCGTAACCTGTCAAGTTGCTGGATGAAGCTTCTGACAGGTTGCGCTATTAGGCCTCATTCACACAGCTCAGAGCCGCCCCATACAGATCCATGCGGCATGCACGGTCGTAACGGTCCGTTCCCGGGAAGGACAGGTGCGATTGTAAAAATATTTATATACAAAATATTTCCCTTCCTCTTCTGAGTAGCAGCATCTGCTGTTTTTTTGTGCCTCTGGGTCAGCACAATCCTGGTCATCTCTCAAAATGTCTTGTGCCACATGCAGCTGGGCTCCAAGCTCTTTGAGAGGTTGGCAAAATGCAAAGATACAGAGACGTTATTAAAATGGCATGGTGAAGAAAATATAACATTTTTGTTTTATGACTTTAGTTACGTTTTAAGACTACATATCCACAGGGTGACAAGGCCACTGCACATTTTCACTTCACAATGAACAGGGTGGTAACCATGGCTGTCCCTACACTATTCGCCGCCTAAGGCTGTTGTTCTGGAAGGGGTGGTACGCTCCCTGACTTGTCATTGGGGAGGAATTTGGGTTGCTCTTCCTGATTTGTCGTTGTAAGGGGGGCGGGGGGATGCTGGTCCGAGCTGTCAGAGGCTCTGTCCAGAGTCCTGCCACGCTCACTGATATTACTGGTTGTCAGGAGCTCAGAGGTACACCAGCCAGAACATCCCGCTCAGCTCCTGGCAACCAGTGACCTCCGTGAGCTGGGCGGGAAGTCGAACAGAGCATCACAGGTTGCTTGAAGCTCTTAGCAGCCTGGGACACTGTGGCTGCTGCCCCCTCCCAAATAGCCGCCCCCCAAATGAGATGCCACTTTTTTTTTTTAACTGCTAATGCTAGCAACAGACTGCATCATATATGTCATGTTTTGATTTTGCCTATATTTACACTTTAAAGCCTCATTCACACGAGAAAAAGCCGGCACGTACAGCTCCGTGCTGCATGCACGGCCGTATCGGGCAGTTCCCGGGAAGGACAGGTGCTGCGTGTGATTACGCCCTACGCTCACCCCAAGTGCAGGTCCTGGCTCGGATGCAGACAGGATCTATCCTGTCAGTGTACGAGTACAGACACCCGCACCCGCACAGACGTGCAGGGCAGGTGAGTGTAGGGCGGCGTATGGCTGCGTACTTCCATAGAGGAGGACAGGGGCTGCGTACTAATCACACGCAGCACCTGTCCTTCCCGGGAGCGGCCCGATACGGCAGTGCATGCTGTACGTGCCGGCTTTTTCTCGTGTGAATGAGGCCTAAAACGGAACTCCAGTTTGAATAGATCACTTCAAATGATGGATTCTAGGAAGAAGGAAGAGGTAGGAGTGGCCACACTGGTTATAATATTTTAAATTTATTTGCATTAGCAAAACTGTTAAAATGACACCACAAACAGTAAAGTGTTGTTAGTTTATTTCACCTGCATTGCTGTTGAGCTGTGTGATCCACTCAGAGGAAAATCATGCTTAGCGAAGTTCTTCTTACAAAAACAAAACAAAAAAAAACATAAAATAAAACATTCTCACTTAATATACAGACTATAAGTGCAAAAAAAAAAAAACCCCAAAGATAAAAAAAAAACATCTATAACTATCCACAGGTAGAGTCACCAGTAATTGCTTGCTATAGGCAGTGTTCAAGACATGTGCAGAGCAAACGTGATTCACATAATCTTATTTACTGACTCTGCATGTGTGAGTTTATACGGTTACAGCAGGGATTTATGTAAATGGATGGGTACTGGTTCATAGCTGTAACTGGGAAGCCCCTGGAGACCAATATCTGCTCACTAGCTCTCACATGGCTCCGGGTTTTTTTTGTACATACATTTTTTTTTTCCAGCCTGTTTTCCTATATGATTATATATTCATGAAAATAATGCATCTGCTTATTCTTCCCTACACAGACTTATTTAATTAGTCCCTAAGCCAGTTTAACTCGAATTAAACTCGAACTTTTTTTTGCAAAGGGCAAGTCGCCGTTGTGGGGAAGAGGCCCTTGTTCTCATCGCCATGGGGACAAGGTGCTTTTCCAGGGGTCCCTGCCACGGTAAACCCCCCTCCCTATATCGAGGGCATGTGACCTGGTATGGTGCAAGGAGGGGGGTGCTCATCTGTTCCCCCCTTTCCTGCCCTGCCAGGCCAGTGTCCTGGTTAAGGGTCTGGTTTGGAATTTTAGGGGGGACCCCACGTTTTTTTTTGGGGGGGGCATTAGGGTCCCCCTTAAAATTTCAACCAGACCTAAATGGTCTTGTATGACTTTTGGGGGGAACCATACACGCTTTTTTTTTACATTGGTGTCCACTCTAACATTCCTACTTGGTATCAATTGGGACGGAAACCCACACTTTTTTTTTCTGCTTCTGCGGACTGTAAAAAAAAAAGTAATTTTTTTCTTTTCTCTAATGTCATTTTACTGTAACGAAAATTCGTTAATATCTGAAATTAACGAAAATTCGGATTCATCCGAATCCCAAACCAAATTGATTTTGGGACCCGAATCTCGAAAAACGTGATATAGAAAAATCCGAAACGAATCGAAATGAAATGAACCAAATTTTTGGCCAGCTTACATGTCAACTGGTCTCCTTCTGTAATGCTAGTTGCTTGGCCTGACTTCCATACTCTCTCAATCACTAGACATGTGCGATTAGTTTAGTTCCAAATTACAATTTAGATACATTTTCAGAAATTCTTTGAACGATTTTCAAATTTTTTGAACGAACATATAATGAATCTGAATGTGTCTGAATTTCTGATGTCAAGGACCTGTTATAGTGCAGGAGGGGGGTGCTCACTCATCCCCTCCCTTTCTTGCCCTGCCAGGCCTCTGCTCGGATTAAAGGGTCTATTCACGAAGCAGCCGAAGGATCTAGCCGTAGCTTCGGCCGATCCTTCGGCTAGCTTCGGCCCAAGGACCCCTTCGGTTCAGTAGAACCGAAGGGCTGCTGTACGGGCTATTCACAATAGCCCGTACAGCTCCCAAGCTTAGCCGATCGGCTCAGTCGAGCCGAAGGCACATGCCTCGGCTCGGCTGAGCCGCGCTGAAAGCCGAAGCTGGCCGAGTGGCCGGCTAGTGGCCGGCCGGAAGCCCGCCTCTGGCAGC
>NW_017306868.1:910829-918631 GCF_000935625.1 Nanorana parkeri | reverse complement strand
CAGTGTTTCTGTCCTGGGCGGCCGGGAGCGAGAGACTCCCAGAGCGCCCGGGAGAGTTTTTTTTTTTCGTTTTTTTGACGGCAGCAGAAGCGCCGGACAATAGAAAACTGCACAATCGTTTTCTATTTATTTTTTTGTACTTTTTAAACTATTTTTCTGTTCTGCTCAGTCCCTCTGAGCTATTCACTCACTGCTGTTCGGCATCTATAAGAATAGACCGAACAGCAGCTAGTAGCCTGCCGGATGTTCGGCTTAGCCGATCCAGATGTTGGATCGGCTGAGTCGAACTCCTCTTGCACTTCGGGTCGGCCGAACATGCTGAGCATGTTCGACCGACCCAAACCCACCCGATGTATGGCTGATTTCAGCCGATATACGGATGAAATCAGCCGATATATGGCTGAAATCAGTCGCACCAGCCAGAAGTGAATAGCCGAACAGCGTTCGGCTCACTTCACTCCAGGTCGGTCTTTCACTCGGCTGCCTACGGCAGCTTAGTGAATAGACCCTTAAGGGTCTGGTTGGAATTTTAGGGGGGGGGCACCACTTTTTTTTGGCATTGGGGTCCCCCTTAAAATTCCTAAAGGATCTGTTTTTTTTATTGTTTCTATTGACTGTTTAAAAATATATATATATAATTTGTTTCCCCTTAATGTCACTTTGCTGCAACAAAAACTTGTTCGTAAATACTACTGCATCCAAAACTAACAAAGACAATTTCGGATTCATCCGAATCCAAATCCTAATTTGACTTTCGGACCCGAATCCCGAAAAACTAAATAACGAAAAACATGAAATGAAACTAAACACATTTTTTGCCAGCTTACATGTCTATCAATCACAGACCCAGAACTGGTAAATAAGCATTTTCAGAACAAGAGATCATCAGTGGTGGCCATGTATTTTTCTTCATCACAGGTTTTCTTTAAAGCCAGAGTGATAACCATTTATATATCTCAGGTATGAAAGCTGAATGAAAACATTTACGTGGCTTCTACGTGACTGCTTCCCTTGTCTTTCACATACATGAACACTAGTCTTGCACTGCAGCCTAAAGTGTCCAAAACTGTACTTTTAGGCCTGTCTGCCCATCGTACCTTCAACAGAAGTTACATAGTTACATAGTATTTGAGGTTGAATAAAGACATTAGTCCATCAAGTCCAACCTATTAGGATCTCATTCTAGGAGTACCCGTACCCCTGTATATTACGGTCCCTTAAGAAATCGTCCAAAAGTTTCTTGAACAATTCCACATTATTTGCTGAAATCACCGCCTGTGGCAGTGAGTTCCAGACCCTAACTGATCTTACTGTGAAGAACCCCTTTCGCCCCTTGTGCTGGAATTTTTTTTCCACCAATTTTAGGTGATGGCCTCTAGTTTTTGTTGTTATCTCAATCCTTGATTTTATTTAACAATATTAATGTGTTAAAACACTGCAATTTTTTCTCCTGTGCTTGTTCACTGTGATATCCTCTTGAGCCTTTTGTGAAAACCATGCCAAGCTTTGCCACAGCTGATGGAAAGAAAATAAGAATCTAAAAGTTTCTGGTTTGAGAAAGCTACTCACAGCCGCACCTCCAAGCTGTGTAAACCACTTTAGCTGGCACGGGACACTGCACAGCAGTAAGCCTATATCCTAGGGATATCTACATTCATATTGCTGGGAGGAGCAGTCCATTCCTCTTTTTTCCAGCTGGAGTTATGTAAACACATAGTTAGAAAAGAGAGTAAAGTTAGAGCAAGCTGCCAGTCTATTACAGAAAAAAATGTCTGCTTTATTCCTCATGAAATAGCAATATTCATGTGGTCTCGCAGCACTGTAAAACTTTTACATGAGCCTATTATTAAAATTCACAATTCTAAATAATCAGCAAGGTAAATGTATACTTTACCAAATCACATAATTATTAAATATAATTATCTTTAATCTCTCAGGTGACATGGACTTATATAAAACTCTTCTTAAACTTTTATATCTTGAACTTTTTTATCCTAATCCAATGGTCAATGGGCCTGCAAGCTGAATTATGCAAAATAAAGTGTGATCAATCTCGGGACTTTTTTTTATCTATTATTTGGTGAATTACAGCTAGATTTATCATTGCATCAAGCTCCATGTTTTTTATGTGGGTCTTGCTCTGTTTTAGGCACAACAATGAAAGCAAAATAAAACTGAAAGTTCTAATTTTAAACACTACGCTCAGACTGCTGAGTGTATTTAATCTTTATTAAACATAATATATTACTATTATTAGAATTAGTATTGTATTGTACTATGTAAGCCGTCAATTAGTGCAGAAAGTTTGGAGTTTAAGTGATAGCTTTTAATGGCTAACACACACCCAATCACATACCCACACACCACTCTTAAAAGCCCTCTTCAAAATCCATGGCACACTTCTTTGGGTTTGCGGTAAGGCCTGCTCTCCTTGTTAGACCTTGGGCAAATAGCTTTCTTGGGCTCTACTAAAAATGAACACATCATTCAAATAGGTGGCTCCATATCGTTAGTGCAGCTAAAGTAAGTGGTCCATCGTGTGCTGAAATGTGGCAGGGGCATTTTGCAAAGTGAAGGGTGTGTTTTTATAATAAAATAGGCCCTCAAGGATAGAGAAGGTAGACTTCGAAAGAACTTTCAGTTAAGAGTATTTGCTAATACCCCTTGGTTAAATCTAGGTTGAGGATATATTAAGCTGGGTCGAGCCTCTCAGTCAGCTCATCTACCTAAAGCATTGGATAAGTATCAAACTTAAAGGAGAACTATGAGCTTGAATTCACTATGAGGTGAGTTTGAGCCGATGTGTGACAATGAAACTGTCACAGGTCGGCTCAATAGATCGGGAAGTGAGCGAACGCATACCGTCTGTAGCTCGCGATATACTGAGCTTTGGGTCACGGGAGGATGCTAGTTTATGTCCTCCCGTGACCCTTAGGAGAACTATGCAGAAAAACACTTACCCCATAGTTCTCCTTTAATAACTTCATTCAACTTTCGATAGTCATTGCAAAACCGTAATCTATTTTTTAGAATAATGACTATTGCAGTATTCCACTCACTTTAAGTTTAAAGGCATTTTCTTCTTTTTTCAGAAATTACCTTTTAATGTGCCTCTGGAAGTCGATATGGCTACAGACATACAAGGACTTGAGGTTCAGGTAAAATGTCATATTTAAGAACTGTAGTTACAACCAAGCATCTCTGAAAACACATCTCTGTTCCTGTCTACAAACTTTTTTGCTTCATGTTTCTTAGGCTCTGAGAGGGTTTCTACCAGCTTTAGTGGCAGAGTTCCATTTTGGACCACATGTGTGCCAGCAGGAGATGCAAAGAGTACTTCTCCATCTTTCCAAATCTAGTCAGATTGACAAGATATATTTGCTCAGACTTATACTTCCCAGGTGGATACAGCCTGTAATTCAGTTTCCCCAACTCTTTCAACTATTTTACAGAGGCCCTGCCACTTGGTGAGAAATTTACTTTGCACCCTGGGTATGAGAAATAGGGATGAGGTTCAGGTACACTACTACCAATGGTTTGCAGTGAATTCAGTGTAATTTACAACAGACTAATGTGGAAATTTGCCGGACACAATTCTTTGTAACCATGGTGCTCTGCCTGACCTTTTAACTGTGGTCAGCAGGATTACAATTGCCAATAATGGGACCTTTTCTATGTACCTGCCCCTGCACTAAAAAAGGGTGGGTTCCAAGCAGCCACTTGTCAGTGTGTGCTGGAGTGGCTTAGAGAGAGCGAACAGTCTGTGCGGAGACAGTTGGTTGTTGTATGGGGCTATATTGTGCTAAATTACAGTGGATTGCAGTCTGGTGGGTTACATACTATATTTTTGCTTATCCTCATGTTCACAGTTCAGAGAGGTTTGGTTCAAGATAAAATCTGCCTCATCTCTCCCTCTTACACTATGGCCTAACCACCAGCTGCTTACAGTTTTTTTCAGGCACTGAATAATATTTGTGGCTATTTTCTCTCATATAATACACTCTAATGTTTATTTCAAGATTCTACCTGACTTGTCTCTCCCACTCATATTGCTACTTTACCAAGCTGCTTACATACTGTCTTGCCACGGTAACATTTTAACACTATTTTCTCTCAGATACTACACTCTAAATTTAAATACACGTTTAAACTTGCTTTGTCTTTCTCTATTTGCTACATGCATGCATAATGTGATGACCCTGGCCAGTTTCTACCAAACACATACTTGGGGTCTTTAATTTGTGATACAGGGATGAATGGGGGTTCGGGGAATGTGGAGTTGTTGTTTTGAAGTGTTTTATGCACTCTGTTTTTACATTTTATTCAACTTTTAAGACAATGCAGTGTGGTACTGCAAAAAAAGCTCACAAACTATACTATTCAACTGTTGTGTTACTGGCAAGTTAGTACAAAGTTGAAGAATTTAGCTTTATTTTTTTCAGAGTAAACTTTCCTTTAGTTTTAGATCTGTTGTGGCTGCTACTTCTACCAGTTCATTTAGGCCTTTCACCGCTGAATCAAAAAATCAGGTGTTGCAGCCACAATTACACAAAAAGCCTTTTCTTTTAAGTTAAAATGAAAGAAAAACAGCTGCTGCTTTATTTAAGCCAAACTTAATGTAAAAGTAAAAATATCAATTGCACATCTAAAATTTGTGATGCCAGAATAAAGAGTCGCTGGCGTTGTCCATGAAGATTGTACTGTTCCGTAACACCACATACAGCTTACCACATACATGCTTAAAGTCATCTTGCAAGCATGTGTTTAAGTGTTGGTTTTCCCATGGTGCCCTTAAAGTGGCATTAAATGGACCCTCTCCTCGCTGTATGGGATTGTTTTTAAAGATTCCCAAGTCAAATGTCCCCCATTGCAGTATCCAGCTCCCCATGACCTTCTTGACAAAAGCTTGCCTATTAGTCTTGAAAACAGCCAGAATTTACTATCAAGATCAGCCCCTCATGAACCTCAATGGTTTTTGATTCAAGGTTCGGGTTTCATATATTTTAAGCAGGATTTGAGAAGCCCTGCATGAGTGGAATCTGGGCAGATTCACTCATCCTTCTTCTTAACCTATAATTTACACACACCTATGTGCCTTTTATGACAGTGTGATCTTTTTAATCTAACATCTAGATAATAGATTTTGTTGTAACTGTATGTAGCTTACAGACTTTTTTTTAACACTGTTCTTATTTTTATGGTTCGATTTTGTTAACATGCTTTGTATAACTTGTTATAACAGGATAGATAAAACGTTGAAATATTGATTTTTTATTATTGATTTGTATACATAAGATATATATCTATTCTTTTACATATGTCAGTCCTAAAGAAGGGGGAGTCTTTTGATCCCAAAATGTGTTAGCTATCAACTGATTATAAAAGACAATCATTTACACATAACATCCTCATTGGTTCCTCTTTTGGTACTCCTTTGCCTTCACTTACTTGCAGCTTCCCACCCATCTGGTGATGCCATCATTTAAATGGAAAAATCTTCCAGGGAACTTGCACCCCTAGGGAACTACAAGGACTGGGGGATTCAACTTGCCAACAAAAAACAGACATAACAGACAGTAAAACAGACAGATTTTTAAATGGAAATGTCCTTTATTAAAATAATAATTATGATATAGATTAAAATGGCAGCAAAATGTACTCTAGTTACTCTTGCTTTCCCCACTAAACCTGCGATCACTCCCAAGTTCACCATTAGATGCTTATCGCATGTAGACAGCTTGTGGGAAACCATGTATCAGCTCTTTAACGATCCTCTTGGCTGTAAAACTGAATAGCAATACAGGGATGTGTGGGGGTTGAGGAAGATGTAGGGTTGATTGCTGGACGAATAAGAGGCAGGTTTCCAAAAAATGATACACAATAGCTGCCACAGGCAGCCAGCTGTCTCTGATTGATTTTCCCTTTCACAGAACGGTCTCATAATGTATGCAGCCCCCTCAGCCTATTGAAACACTGCCAGAGTCGAGTCAAAAAGGAAGGGACGCACATATGTGGATTTTTCGAAAGGGTTAAAAGAGAGATGAGACAAAGCCCTTTAAAAAAAAAGAGTCATGTCATGATTCGGCTTTCAAGACTCAGCTGCTTCCAAAGTTTATAAACAATGGTGTAGGCTATCGTGTGTGCAAGCTCTATCTTACAAGCATCACTTAGAGGAATAGAAAATGGCTCTTTTCAAAATATTTATAATAAAGTCGTTAAACTACTGACTGACATGATATCTCAAATTCCTTTGTCCATCTTCCTGGCCTTTCTGATATAAATGGCAAATTACGTACCAGACATCATACATACAAAATGCTTTTCTTAGACCCAGCCATGCTCAGTGTAGGTCAGCTTTTTATCTCGCACCACATGTTCATAGTTGCCAATATAGAATAAAGGCCAGCAAAAGTGCATGCGCCAAGTATGGCATGACACAGGGATTAAAGGATTAAAGGGGATCTATGGTCAACTAGAAATAAATATATATTTCTATATTGAACGTCCATAAGTTCTCTTCCACTCCTAATAACAATATTGAAATAGAAGCTTATAAACATGCTGATTGAAGATGCCAGTGGCGTAACAATCACCATTGCGACCCAGGCGGCCGCTATGGGGCCCGGGGCACAGGGGGGCCCGGCCAGGACATCCAACTGATGCTGTGCGGGCCGCCTGGGTCGCTATGGCATCTCAGGCTGCTGGCTCTCACTGGCGGCTGTAAGAAGGAACGTGCCGCTATTCACATGTGCATCGGCGCGTTCCTCCTCACAGCCGCTGCTTAGTCGGTGACAACCAGCAGCTTCGGAGGAGGTGGCTGGGCCCATCATCAGCAGCGATGGAGGAGGCGGGGCCCAGCGCTCAAGGGGGGGGCTTAGTGATGGCGGAGGTGGGACCCAGTGACGGAAGAGGTGGGGCCCGCAAGCGATCGTGGAGGAGAAGGAGGCGGACAGAGGATCGGAGCAGACAGGTAAGAGGGCTTGACCGCACACCTGAGACCCTGGCAGTTAACCCCGTACCGCAGGGGTTAACTGCTTATCTAGGAGGAAATAACAAACTTATACTCACCTTATCCTCCAAGCCAGCTGGCTGTGACAGAACTCCCTTCAGCCTGTCTCCTATTTTGGTATGTCCCTTGGTGTCCTCACCTCCTATACAATGGGTATAGATCATGATGACTCAGGGACCTTAGACCTCCGCGGCTGAAGGGGAGCGAGGCTCTAGGGACTGTCTAAGAGCAAGCTGGCTCATGGGATCAGGTGAGTATAACTTTTTTATTTAGCCCCACTGCAAGGGTTAATAAACATTTTGCACAGGGTTGTTCTTTAACTAAACCTGCCATATGAACTACAACTTAATGTCTGAACCTGTAACAATGTAACATTTTCTTTGCTTGTTGGAAGCAGTGCACGATGGGATATATAGTCTTGAGAAATCGAGATTGCATCACATCAAGCAGCAGGGAGAAGGATGTGAAGCACACTGGGAATCCAGGAAATTGTTGAAAGCGATGGGTAGACAGAAGGCAGCACATAAAAGGGATTTTTTCAAGTAACCTTTGATTGCATTATCAAAAACAACCTTATTCCCATTACAATGCTGATGTTATAACAGGATAGTAAATGCTGGGATTTTACAACTTTACAACTCCTTCAGTGCCTAGAGCTGGACTTTGCAAATTTACACTGGTTGGAAGATAGGCTGTAAAAGGTCTGGCCAGCTCAAGGATGGAAATGTTGCACTCTCATGCAGGGGCGTCCCGAGGCTGGGTGACACCCGGAGCGGTTACCGGGTGTCACCAC
>NW_017306868.1:896947-910778 GCF_000935625.1 Nanorana parkeri | reverse complement strand
CCAGGAGTGTCGGATGAACGGATGATCCGACACTCCCGGCGGAGAGACCAGGGGCCCGCCGCGCGCTGGATAACGATCCGGCGGCCGGCAACTTGCTGGGCCCCTCCAGAGCCTGAGGCCCCGGGCGCCCGCACCGCCTGTAGTTCCGCCACTGCTTCTGATGCCTGCCGTCGGCCATCTTGGTGATGGACGCCGGCAGAGAGAGGAGGGGACAGTCCCCTCCTCTCTCTCCTGTCAGTCATTTTGGTGTCACCCCTCCAATGGTGTCACCCGGGTACGGGACCCACCCGCCGCATCCCCCTTGTGACGCCACTGCTCTCATGGGCTAACCAGGCAGCTAAAAAAAAGCATTTTGGGTGCATTTGAGGTCTGATAGGTCATTTACATTGTTTTTATTTATCACTAGCGTAATGGGGTGGGTAAACCCCATTACGCTAATGAAGTGAGTAGAAATATTTCAGGGTAAAACATAACCCAGGGGAGACAATTTGCTAATTCTGCACACTGATTCATGAAAAGCATGAATTCCACTAAGGTCACTTCAATGTGTACCACAGTATGGGGTTTTTACTAAAGGAAGACAGGATATGCGCACATATTGTTTGCATGTGTAGGCATATAAAATGTATGCACTTATACTAGGGTTGCTACCTTTTCTTCAAGTGAAACCCGAACACTCTAACACTGTGCAAGCAATTTTGTTTTTTAGAATATAGAGGAGAGAGCGAGGAGAGACAGACAGGGGAGGGAGTAAGGAGACTGACTATAGAGGACTACAAATACCAGCAATACATTTTACAGCAATACAAATTATATGAAGCTACATACTCTGTGTTGTTACGGGGTGGCACCATGCTGTGCGGGCTCTCAGGTGGACTCCCAGGTGGACTCCGTGGGCTCTCAGGTGGACTCCATGGGCTCTCAGGAGGATGTGCGGACTCTCGGGTGGGCTATGCACGCTCTCAGGTGGGCTTTGTTGGCTCTCAAGTGGGCTATATGGGCTCTCTGGTGGGCAATGCGCACTCTCAGGTGGGCTATGTGGACTCTCAGGTAGATGTGCGGATTTTCAAGTGGGCTATGCACACTCTTGGGTGGGCTATGCGGGCTCTCAGGTGGCTGTGTGGGGACTCAGGTGGGCTATGCAGGCTTTCAGGGTGCTGTGCAGGCTGTGCGGTGTCTCACCAGGGGTGTGGAGGCAGGCAGCGTGGTGTCATAAAACAAAGGAGGAGATGTGTGGGCCAGCCTGCGCCTGTTTACAGGCGCCCGCAGCTCACAGGAGGATGCAGCTTCAGGCAGATGCGGCTGCCTGAGGTCCCCCAATTGCTGGGGACCTTGGCAGCCACATTTATCAAAAAATGTAAAGTGTTGCTGTCTGCACTTAGCGTCTTGTGTCTGGGTTTCAGCTGGCATGAAACCCGGACACAGGACTCAAAAACTGGACTGTCTGGGTGAATCCCACACAGGTGGCAACCCTAACTTAACCTGGCCATACACCTTACAATTTATCTGCAGATTTTCTGTGGTCAGATGGGAAAGGTGCAACAGATTCCTCCATCTACACTTAACTGTGTGGATGGAGTAATCTCCATCTGGGCCAATCTGTTGCACTTTTTCCATCTGACCACAGAAAATCTGCAGATAAATTGTAAGGTGTGTGGGCACCTTTAGAGACAGATTTTTCAATTGTGTTACGGATCTGAACACAGCGCATGTTTTCGCAACTGTGTGCATATACTCATTGAAAACAATACACCTTTATTCCGATCCATAAACAAAACATGCTGCACTTTAAGGTTTAGTTTTTTTACGGTTATGTGCATGTGGCCTTATTCCTTGCTGTGTGTGTTCCATTGGGAAGATTTCCCTATACTTCATGTCCAAGATCCACAACATGATTTAGGAGCAATTTTCTACAAGGAGAGAAGAGTGTCCCATTGAAAGATTTACCCTCATCTCTTATTGGTGAATTTCCCATTATTTTCTATCTTGACAATAACAGTCACCAGAAAAAGGGCTTATTCAGACAGGCATACACGTCCGTAAGGCATGCACGCTCGTAAAAAGACCTGATCCTGGAAGGGACATGTGCTTCCTGTATTTGCGCACACACTGTCCAAGTGTGAACACCTAGACCCACACAGTTGTGCAGGTTTGAGTTTGCAAGTGACAGTGTCTAATTGCGTGCAGGCGCGTCCTCCCATAGGGAAAAACAGGCGGCTGCATGCAATTACACGCAGCACCTGTCCCTTCCGAGATCAGGTCTTTTTATGGGCATGCATGCCGTCTGAATGAGTCCTAAATAAAAAAAGGGGGTGAATCTACGTAAAGGTAAAACAGGCAGCACTGAAAACGTCTCAAGGGTTGTAACCATTCTCTACTCTCAAATGGAAAAAAGTTTTATGCTATGCATCAGGGACGTGCGGTCAGGGAAGGCAGGGCCTCACCTAGTATTATGGAGGAAAAAGCTGTCAGCTTCAAGTCTGAAGCTGTCAGCTTTTTCTCCATTCAGACCGGCTTCTAGCAGGTTATACAGCAGGGAAAGCCTGTGTAACCTGTCATGGATGGAGTGGAGTGCTGCCTGTTAATTACAGGCAGCGCTGCATCCGGCTTTTGAGAGGTAAGTTAGGTTACGCAGCAGCGGACTTCCCCACTGCTTGTGTAACCTAACTAGTGAGGCAAGAGCTGTCACAGTCTCTGATCTGTAGAGACTGACATTGATCCAAGCTGTCCAATCAAAAAAAGAAGGAAAAACAAACAAACACTGAGGCTATCAATCTCGATGCCTCAGCATTGACGAACAAGTGAGGGACAGGGAGGCTCCTCCGTCTCCTCCCTCCTTCACACTAGCTTGGGTCCTGGGGCTTTTGCAGATGGGGTTGGAGCTTCAGCTGGCTGGGGCAGGGCTTCATCGGGCTGGGGGTGAGGCTGGGGAATGCCTCACCCGAAACCAAAAGGTACCGCACGTCACTGCTATACATACATGTTCACTTCAGTCATCCAATCATGTGAAGGAAAATCCATTATTTTATTTCACTTGTATGTGATTAGGGAGTCATGGTGAAACAGTTTAATCATATTTACTAAACTAAGTGACCCGTCTTTATTACGGAAGTAAATCAACCTAAATGTGTCCAGATTCATGTAGTACCAAACTCCAACCACAACAAAATGGTAGTTACCAGAAGCAACCAATCACAGACCCGTTTCAGTAGTAGTGTATGAACTAGGGATGAGCATGGATTCGGTCAGAACCTAAAAGGAAGCTGTCAGTGCCACCCAATCAGCTGCAGCTGGGATATTCCCTGCCCTGCATCTGCATGTAAACAAAGGGACGGGATGCTGGTGACATCATAGACCTTATAAGGCCACATGGCCATATTTGGTCAGTGACTTTGACCTTATATGGCCGATAACCAGCATCCCTCCCCTTTGCTTACGTGCAGCTGTGGAGCAGGGAATGCCCTGGCCGCAGCTGATTGGGCTGACACTGGCAGCTTCCTTCTGGGTTTCAATGAACATGTGTTTGGTGCAAACCCGGACGGAACCTGAGCTCATCTTTAGTAGTAACCCACAGCAATCAGTTTTTGACTCACCACAGTCAGATTCTAATTGAGTGTCATAGGTTACTGCAGTGCTGAACAAAATTCCAGGTGCTAGGTAGCCAATGCTTCTTAAAAACTTTTGAGGTTTTCTCTAATTGTTGTCATTGGAGCCAGCTCCTAAAAAGTCCTGTTAGCTCCTGGATCTGACAGTCTGGCTCTTACATTCCATATTAATTGGTCCACTCCTGGGATACTGAAGTTTAATTACCCAGGACACGCCCATCACCCCCAACTATTAAACTGCAAAGAAACTACTCAAACAAGAAAATATAGGTATAAAAGTCATATAGTTTACTTTTCATTGCTGATATAGCAATATTCTGTACATTAGGTTTTTTTGCAAATTAAAACAAACAATCACAATAAAATATAGTAAAGAACTGTACATGCATAGTTATTGAACACATACTTTTTATCTCTCCAAATGGAGACATACGTATAATCTCTATAACCGTTTTGTAGCCAATATTATGGCTTAACATTGGAATAAATCCAACACGTTATATAAATATATAACTTATCTTTTTGTTTTATGTTACATAGTTGCTTAAAAAACATGATTATACAAACAAATGCTACATATAAGGTTTGTACATGTCTATTGGTTTGCATAAGCTACAACTGGGAACCAGCAGGTCTTATTTAAAATTTAAAAGCAGTGGCATGCAATAAACCATGGAAGCCATTCAGATAGGAGCCGTCAGCAGCCTCAAGTGATGGGCTCATGAAAGCTGACCGGTTTCCAGGGTTAGAACTCAGAACGACTTTTTTTTAATAAAATAAACCAACTTGTGTTGTTACATTACAACTCCTCAAATTCAGAATAAGCCTAGCGTTACACGGGCAAGGCCTCGTTTACAGAGGCCGAATGGGTGAGACTCAAGCAAATAGCCGTTCCCATGTAATCAGACATGCTGCAATTACCCAGGGGTGCCCATGTTGCGTCCAGGGGGGGGGTCATCCGCGGGTAATCACAGCATATCCACACGATAAACACATGCGGTTGCTGTCAACTGTCAATGATTTGTATAGCGCTTCCGGCCCACAGCTGTTGGCATGAGTATTCCAGAGCAATTTGTGAGACTCACCCAATCGCAAGTGAGAATGGGGCCCAAATCTCTCTGCTACTGAGAGATTTAGATGCTTGTTGTAATTTATTTCATTATCATCACATTTATTTAAGAGTGCTGCATATTGGATAACTTGCCTATAAGTGCTTAAATCTCTCAGTAAGCCCCCTGTTCACATTTACGCATTGCACAAGATGGTGCATGACACTGTTGGGTGCAATACAGTACCATCCTTTCCTAGTGGCACCCCAGCGCACCTAGCTGTTGCATATGCCTTTAATCGCACCACAACGCATGGTAATGTATTTTTATGTTTTGTGGTGCAATTTGATTTCAAAAAAGGTCATGCACTTCTTTATTGCGATTCAGATGAGGTGGGCAACACAGCAAAAACACGCTTACAGCGTACGTGCGATGTTGCATCGGGTGCTAACAAAGAGATTTAATCACTCGTGTAGCCTTAGCCAAAGCCTAAGAGGGGCCGTGAAGTTAGAGAACCAAAAAAACAAAGTTGCCATCCCCTCTAATACAGTTTTGCACAGGTGGTAGGTACATTTACAGCATAGGTGCAGACCACCTCACCGATCTTACTTTCTTTTCTCAGTTAAGTATAATCTGATCTTTTTTTTTTGTGTGTGTGATTTTTTTTTGTGTAAAGGAAAAAAACAAAAGCTAGAATAGACATCCAAATATTGAGTGCGGATAAGTATCACAGTGCGTGCAATACAAAGGGAGCTGGGAAACACCGCTCTGATTGAGTCCACATTCCAAGCTGGACCGACCACCTCCTCGCAAGCGTTCTCGTTAAAACGATCGCTGCAGTCCAGCATATAAAGAGTTCTCTTTTGCAGTCTCGCTTTCCCCTTTGCTCCTTGATCTGGTAAGGGAGACGGGAGAGAGGTGTTTGTTTTTTTTTTCAATCCTCTCTGGCCTTTCATGAAATGAACCTGAAACATTGAAGAAAAATACGGTTATTATTATACAGTGTGTGCACGAGCATACACAGGCAGCAGTGTTATGGAACATCTCAATCTCCTCTCCCCTTGCCCTCTCTTCTCCTCCAGCTCCCTGCCAATAGAAGACCCTGCCCTTGTTTATCTTGCAAACAGGCTTCTCTCTCCAGCTCTGCCTCCCTTCCCCCACATTCTTCCCTTCTTGTAACCCCCCCTCCCGCCTTTCCCGCCAGCACAGCTTGTTTTGCAACTTTTTTTTTTTTCTTCTTTAAAAGAACTTTCCAAGGAGGAGCTAAAGAGATTGAGTAACTGCAATGAAAAAAAAAAAGAGCAAACTCCCACTTTCTACAACCAAAACAACCTCAGAAAGACAATCCTGCACTTTTGCAAATTACTGCCATACCCCCCCCCAAGCCACAAACCAAGCTGTCCTCAGGTCACATTTGTAATTTACGTTCTATTTACAGACACGAGAGATTGGGATTATTTGGCTGTATATTCTACATGGATCCCACCCCTGGATTACTCACCGGAGCTTCATCTGATTTTTTTTCTGGGGGTCTGTTCCAAAGTGCAAATGGCGTTGACTGATTTTTGACTGTCGATTTTGGGAGCTTGTTGCCTTTTCCTCTTGGGGAAATAGTCTGAAAGGAAAATAAATAAACTTGATTAGGGGAATGTTGAGGTTTGTTTGCTACAACAATCAGGAGACATTAAACATCACACAGAGTTGGAGCTGCTACAGCAAGCAATCAAGGTTTATTATTTCAAATGTCAGCACACTTTTCAGTATTTATCAATCATACGGCCATATGGTACTAAAAAAAGACCTTCTATCACAAACAAAAAAACATCAAGTCGATCAAGGCAGCCTACCTCTATTAGTTAGCAATAAATGTTTATTGATATCTAACCATTTAAGTCAGCCTACCTCCAATAGCTATCAATACATTTATACTGGTATTCAACCGATCAATGCAGGCAACTTTCAATAGCTATCAATACATTAATATCAATATATAAAGTATCAATGCAGTCTGTATCCAATAGTTATCAATGCAGTTATATTGATATCTAACTGGTCAAGGAATCAATACAGTTATATTGGTATCTAACCGATCAAGGCAGCCAGCTTTCAATAGTTATCAATACATTTATATTGTTATCTGATCGGTTGATCAGGGCAGCCAACCTTCAATAGTTACCTATACACTGATATAAAAAAAATGATCAAGGCAGCCTGTATCCAATAGTTATCAATGCATTTATATCGATATTTTGCCCATCAAGGCAGCCTACCTCCAATACTCATCCATACATTTATACTGACATTTAACCAATCAAGGCAGCCTACATCCAATACTCATCAATACATTTATATCAATATCTAACGGAAAAAGGCAGCCAACATCCAATACTTATTTACACATATACAGCATATTGATATCTAACCAATTAAGTCAGCCTACCTCCAATACTCATCAATACATTTATATTGATATCTAATGGAACAAGGCAGCCTACCTCCAATACATTTATATTGATATCTAATGGAAAAAGGCAGCCTTCCTCCAATACTCATCAATACATTTATATTGATATTCAACGGAACAAGGCAGCCTTCCTCCAATACTTATTTTTACATATACATTATATTGATATCTAACAAATAAAGGCAGCCTACCTCCAATACTTATCTATACATTTACAGTATATTGACATCTAACTAGCCAGCACCTCAGTCTATCGGATCGTTTTTTACACACCAAAGATGGCCATACACTAGAAGAATTTTGTTCGGACATTTTAATTTTCGGAATGTTTGTTCAATTTTTCAGTCAGCGGGGTCTAATGGACATTCACTTTCGACTGTACCGACCAGAAAAATTGGAGGAGTTGGATGGAAAATGTTTCTCATCTGAACGAACGCAATTCTACCTGCGATTGCAATTTTTGACGCAATGATCTGTGATGTGCATGCGCTAAATTTAACAGAAACCTGTCTAATACACCCAGTATTCCATTTAAGTTGAAGGTCCGGAATACATTTTTTAAGGTCTTTCAAAGTTGACCCAAGGATGGCAAAATGGAATGCTCTGCAGAACGGAATTCTACCAGGGTATGGCCAAGTTTATGGCGTTAGATCCCGTTATAAAGCATTGAGCGATCTTACCGGTTATGACAAGGCAGCTCTCCCTTTTCCTGAGCCGAGTTGAGAACTTGCTTGGCCCTTTAACTCCCTGGCATCTCTTGACAGCCTTATCCGCGTTCTCCTTTGCGCATTTGGGGCTTTCTCGTGGGCCAACTGCCTCTGCTGGTGCTTCTTCCCTGGCATCTCCTTGTGTCACTGCCAGCCTGCTGCACAGGGGGCTCTGCTGTAGCTGCTGCTGCCTGGGCGCAGGAGTAGTGGTGGCAGGGCAAAGCCTGCTCTCCCTGTAAAAGCTTGGCATCTCCTTGCTCTCCAAAGGCTCCCAGCAGAAAGTGCCTTTCAGGGGGGCACCGGCTTCGAAATCGAAGTTCCAGCGTTGACAGTCTGAGGCTTGGATCTCCTTCAGCTGCCTCTTGAGCTCCGATCGCAGCTCGTCGTGATCGATGGGGCCAAACAAGCTTCGGCACACACCCCGTCCAGCGGAGCTCGGTGCCAGCCTTGGCAGCGCTGACATACTGTCCTCCTGCAGCGCGATGTTGAAAGTGGCCATGGTGATCGCTACGGAACGGCAGGAAGATGTTCGGGGCTGAGTCTCCTCTCTCTGGATCTGTCCGGGCACGGTCCGGGAAGCTTATATAGAAACGGAGATGGAGTGAAGGTGGAAGGAAAAAAAACAAACAACACTCGACAATAAGGAGGGGACTGGGAGTAGGAGGCGGGGACTGGAACAAAGAGGCGGGGGCTGGGAGAGAAAGGGGCGGCGACTGGCATGAGATGGAGGAAAACAGCATGACGTGCAAGGCCGAGGAGAGGTGGAGGAGATCGGCTAACTTTTTTTTTTTTTACCTTTTTGGTTTTCCAGAATGGGGCGGAGCTTCAGATCAGCTTGAAAAAAAAGAGATAAGGCCCTCCCACCTTATTGGTTCCCTACTCGCCTTCAGTTAAACGTTTTTTTTATACAGGAGGGGAGGGGATTGTTACACTGTAGCTGATAGTTTTCTCTCTTCAGTGGAGTGTGTTCTTGTCATTGTCTGCCCTCCGGCATCTTCTCCTGCCCAACTCGCACTGGGAGCATCATGTTTGGCTCACTTTTAACCCATTCTGCGGCCGAGAATGCGCTATAGTGTTCCTGGCAGGAAGGTGGCACGAACACAGCAGATGGTGATCGTCAGGCCCATGCAAGAGTATCTGCTGCAAAGGAAAGGGACACCATCCGGAGTCAGGTGTCAGATACGGTCACCTGCGGACTCTGCGGTGATACTGGGATTACAAATAGAGAATCCAGGACTCATGGCACTGTGTGCAAAATAAAAGCTTATTTAATAAGGCAAAGTCTCCTATACCAACCAATTTCCCCCTAAAGCCCGCCACACAGGTCGCATTCTGATTGTACAATCAGCTTTAGGCTGGGCACACACCTTACAACCATCGCAAGACTTTTGTCTTGCGATGGTTGTAAGGTACTTAAAAAAACCGTACGATCTGCCTATATTGCCTAGGCAGATCGTACTTGCGATGATCGCAAGCCACGCCCCCTGAGGGGCGGGCTTCCGATGACCGCAATGCCGAACGGGCAGTGTGCGCTTGCGCACACCGGCCCGTCCGGCTTTTATCTTACGAACATGCTACAGACCCGCCGAACTTCGTACGACGCTCGGCGGGTTTTGAAACATGTCCGTAAGTTTAAAGTCGTGCGACCTTACAGTAGTAGAGGTCGCACGGCTTCCACAC
The DNA here is from genome assembly GCF_000935625.1 of Nanorana parkeri. NCBI lineage: Eukaryota > Metazoa > Chordata > Amphibia > Anura > Dicroglossidae > Nanorana > Nanorana parkeri. The sequence continues at coordinate 901,273 of NW_017306868.1, read as the reverse complement.
ACCTTACGATAATCGTACGATCGCGGGATTTCCCGCAATTATCGTACGATTATCGTAAGGTGTGTGGGGACCTTTAGCCTGTGTTCACACCTAGGCGTCAGCGTTTTTGCACCCGTTTTCTTTTAGTGTGTTTTGCGTGGGGGGGTTTTGCATATTTTCACGCACTTTAAACGTTCACATGCTCACATGAAGATGTCTTGGCTAGCAGATCAAAGACATTGTCGACAATGGGGAAACACGACCAAAAATGTGCAAAACCACGCACAAAAATATATGTTGCACGTTTTTCAGATTTTTCCGTTCTAGTCTATGGGGCCAAACATGCGCAAAAACGCCCCAGAGAAGCTCCCGGAACTTTTTTGAGCGTGTGTGTATGGTGCCTTAGATCTACCAACAAGAGTAGTACAAGGCTATGCCTAATTGGAAACAAATCGTTTGGCTAGATTAGGTAGCCCCTCATATTACATAACTTTGGTAAATCAAAAGTTCATTGTCCAGAGATTGTATGGTCAGATTGTAACCTGTAGGGTGACCCTAAAGCTGGCCATACACTAGTAGATTTCCGAACAAACTTTTATATACAAAAGCTCTTACGTTTGACTTTGATGGGGTCAAATCAATAATTGATTTCGACCATAGTGACAAAAAAAACGAAGGTGCAGGATGGAAAAATTTCTGGAACGCATGAACGAAATTCTAACAGTGCATAAGGTTTTTGTTTTGGAAACTCCATTCATTCCAAAATCGAATGTTCAAACAAAGCCAACATTTTGTTTGACACTCATCAATAGGGTTGGGCACAAAGCTAGCTGAAGGATCAGCCATAGCTCCGGCTGATCCTTCGGCTTGCTCTGGCCACCGGAGCAGTAGAACCGAAGGGCTGCTGTACAGGCTATTCATTATAGCTTGTACAGCTCCCGAAGCTGGCCGAGCGGCTCAGCCAAGCCGAAGGCATATGCTTCGGCTTAACTGAGCCGAGGTGTAACCCAAAGCGGGCCGGCCATAGGCGGGCCGAAAGCCTTGCAACTGACAGCTGGGCAGAACCAAGCCGTGATCTCACGGCTGTCTCCGGCCAGTTGCAATAACAGATCAGCGCCCCCAGATCAGATTACCTGGTGCCAAATAGCAGGTCCCAGCCAATAGGAAACATTTGGGCGGAGCTAGCTGTCACTGCTAGCTCCGCCTAACTGTTTCGGGGTTTTTTATTTGTTTTGTTTTTCATTGTTTTTTATTTTTTCAATAATCTTTATTTTAATTTTTTCAATATTTTTTTTTTCTTTTTTGAAATCTTTATTTATTTTTTCATTGATCATTTATCACTCACGGAGGTTCGGTCGATCCAACATCCAGATGTTGGATCGGCTGAGTCGAACTCCCTCTGCACTTCGGCTCAGCCGAACCGAAGCCAGCCGATTTACAGCTGATTTCAACCGTCGTACGGCTGAAATCAGCCCTACAAGCCTGTAGTGAATAGCCGAACAGTGTCCGGCTCACTTCTCTTCAGGTTGGGTGTTCACTTGGCTGCCTACGGAAGCTTTGTGAATAACCCTCCAAGTGTCTGATGCCATTATTGGGTGGTAAAGAAGGATCTTTAGTTCAGAAATCTACTAGTGTATGGCTAGCTTTAGGCTGAGCATACACTGTACAATCTGATTGTATAATCTCCTTTAAGCGCATCTCCCCTGACCCCATCGCTCGTCTTGTCTAGGGGACACTATAAAAGCTGTTATACTTGCCTGATCTTCGGTTCTGCCGTCTCCCTACAGGCTGCTAGACCATCCCTGTAGCCTCTTCTGCCCTTAACTCTGGCAGTCTATGGACCGCTGACGTCATCACATCTTATGCAGGTCCACTGGCCTAGACGTGAGGACTCTGATATTTCAACATTCGGAGCATAGGAGAAGAAAGGTGAGCGCTGACCGCCACAGGATCTGGGATCAGGTAAGTGAAACAGCTTTAGGTCCCTGTCACATGGGCGCTGTCTGTTCAGATCTGCAGGGTATCCGTGCACAGATCCCCTGCTGATCAGATCAGTACGGGACGGATGTTGCTCTTGTGACACCCATGTCCTTTCGGTTTTTACAGACCCGTGTAAGGTCAGTTTGTTAGGTCCATGGGGAAGCAGATGTAAGTGGACATGTGTCTGTTTACATCAGAGTACCCCCAATCCGTCACAATCAGATCCGCCAAAATTAAACTCTGTTCTGTTATTTTTTCCAGACGTAGACAGAGTCGGGTAAATCGGGTCTAAAAGGAAGCACATCCATTTAGATCCAGCTGCCCATAGAATAACATTGGACCTCCGGTCAGATCCGCCTGAAAAACTGACAGGCGGACCTGATCTGACCTCCCGTGTGAAAGAGGCCTCATTTGAGTTCCCTAGAAAAAACAAGTACTTAACCCTTGCAGTTCAGGGGACAGACCCACTGCAAGGGTAATTTTTTTCTTTGCCCGGAGATGGACTTTACCTGCTTCCTGTCCAGCGGCTGTACATAAACGGCCGGACGGTAGCCTTCTAGACGCAGGCTGGGCACGCACCAGCGGGCGCACAAGCGCGAAAACTGCTCAAATTTCAAACAGCCACCGATGGGCAGAGCATCTGACGTCATCACTTCAGTGTACTCTAGTACATTGAGGGAATCCCCTGTGGAAATCTTATATGCTGACTATTTCTTGCCATTGTGTGAGTACCTGTTTTTATCGAATACTGTGTCTTCTGCTTATTTTCTCTACGATCTGATGAGCGTATCTACGACCTGAAAGGTTCTATTTTATTCTGGTATTTCGGGCCTCCCTCCCCCTCTTAAGAAAGGGAAAACCCACTTGAGACCTACTCTGTGGGTCCACAGACCCAGGCAAGCACTCCTTTGCAATTTGTGCATTCACTTGGTGGAGGTGAAGGATTATCAAACAGTCTGTTGTCCTGCACACTATAAAGTCTGCATCGGAGGACTGCTCATGTTGTTTGTACGCATTGCATCGCATTGTTTGATTCGTTATCTACGCCGCATCATTTGATTCCTTTTGGACTTTATTTCACTGTGGTTTGAGTTCAGCCTATAATCATTGTTGTATATTTCACTGTATATATTTGATTGTTTCTTCAGCTTAACACATTATTGCATATATATTAACATTATCTGTAAATTAAAAAACTACAATTCCAATCTGACACTGAGGGACTGATAGTTCTCAATTAAGTACAAGTGCCATGAGGTCACCACACTGATGGAGTTATCAATTCATTGATAACTTCCTCCAGCCCCATAACTGCAGGTCTTTACTTCCGTACAGATCGGGGGCTGGAGTAGGGTTGCCACCTGTCCAGGATTCACCCGGACAGTTCGGGTTTTGAATGCTGTGTTCGGGTTTCATGGCAGCTGGAACCCAGACACATGATGTCAGGCAGACAGGGGCAACTAAAATAAGATAGGGGCTACTGACCCCCCACTAAAAATAGTCTCTACTGAGATTTTTACATATGAATGGGTGGCGCTATGTACATATGAATAAGCCACGACTCATTCTCCCAAAAAAATTTCCATGCATCGCTAGAGTGTTCGGGTTTCGCTGGAAGAAAAGGTGGCAACCCTAGGCTGGAGGAACATGTGTTTTGCAAAAGAGCCACTGATGGTGGCTGTAATGCTTTGAAAGTTGCAAAAAAAAGAAAAATAATAAATGCGCAATATTGGTGCATATAATATTTTTTTTGCAAAAAGTGGAATGTGCCTTTAAAGTCAGTTGCTGTTTAATTTTGAGATTGGTCAAGAGCGCCTGATGGCAAGCGCAGCGAAAGGCTGAACAATGAACACAATGCACCTGTAGTATTTGCAGGAACTGATGGCCCCCTCAACATTTCTGTCATCACCTTTCCAGGTTCATAGCATTAAAATAGCTCAATAGATCACTCTTCAAAAGAATGCAGCTTTCTAATTCTGGTTGATATGGGTAATAAATTCCTAAATGCGAACAAGAGAATACATTATTGTTTTTTGGGCTACTTTTCTATATTTGCCCAGCTCAGAGACTAAAGAAGGCCATCTCCTAGCAGCGGCCTTGAATTACCATGTCTAATACATACATACATACAAGGCGCCCCCTCTGTGGAGGAGCCTGGAGTGTAATTGGAAGCTTGCAAGAACACAGCACGTTCCTGAAGGCTAGTGCGTGTGCATGGGGAGGAGAAAGGGAATACAAGCAGGTTTAATGAGCTGGAAAGAGGATATCTCCTAAACAGTGCAATAGAAAGCACTGAAAAGGCACATTTGGCACAATGTTAACCATAGCTACCCCTTTCTCTGTGTGTCTTAAAGAGAAATGAAAACA
>NW_017306868.1:864783-896888 GCF_000935625.1 Nanorana parkeri | reverse complement strand
TGTACCTTACCCTTTCACCTTTGACAAAGACTTTTGTTGACTGGGTAAAGGGTGCCAATGACCTGCAATCAACATTTAACCCCAGGTTTGAAAGCGTTTCTTTTTTGGGTATCCGCATGTGGCAGATGGACAGGGGACAAAGCAGGATTTGAGTGACCCTCTAACACCTCCTGTTCTCTTGATTGGCTATGGTAGACAGATGACCCTGTGGTCATCTCCGTTTTTGACAGATCTAATACAACTTACTTAGTTTATGGTTGCTGAATCTCCGATATACAAAGGCACAACTGCGGCAGGAAAAAATCATAAAAATGTAATTTTTGTAATACCCCCATCTCCGACAATATATGTATTTCAGCTTTACTTAAAACATGTCGTAAGTAATTTTAAAATTTAGTTTTTCACTTGTTTGATTATAGGATATATCTCACTTAATTACAGTTTTAGATTTTGTTGTTTAGGAGCATGCTATAAAAGTGATTACTTGGTTGTGCTAATATATAGCTATTTAAGAAATCTTACAATTTAACATTGGCTGATTGAGATCTTTAAAGTTGAAGTAAAGTCTTCATGTTAGAAATTGTTTACAGGCAGGTTTTTTTTTGCAATAAAAGAGACTGTGTAAAGTTATTCTGCCAAAAAAAGCTTCTATCTGCCTATCGGTAATTTATTTTTTCTGTGCACTGAGCGGTACACAGGTTTGGCAAGCTCAAGTGCTGAAATTAAGTAACTCCTGCACACATGCGCCTGGCCAATCAAGAGGCTGAAGAGGATGAACTCAGAAGAAGAAAAGGTATAAATGGAAGCACCAGCAACAGAGGAGAGAGGTGACGGCGCAGCACTGTAGGGACCGCCTACAAGGTAAGTCGTCCATTATTTGGTAATATGCTTTGCATACTAGTACATTATGGCAAACCTCTAGAGGGCATTTTTTCCGCTTTAATAATGACCTATAACCTCATAACTTGCAACTGTGTGACTGTAAAATTGCTTGTGCTTTGTGCCTTTAGTTGTGTTGTATGCACAGGAAGAAGTAATTTTTCATTAAGGGCTGACTGGCCATTTGCACGATTTCTTCTATGCCAAGCACTCCACTGACTCCCACTCACCAAACAACAACAAAATGTAATTAATAACAACATTCATAGCCATCCACATTTCTGCCCCGAACTACATCACCAACCTCATTTCAAAATATCACCCAAGGTCTCCTCCCGAGACCTCCTACTCTTTAGCCCACTCATCACTACCTCCCACATTCACCTCCAGGACTTCTCCAGAGTCTATGCCTTCCTCTAGAACTCCCTAACCCAGTCTGTCCACCTCTCTCCTATTTTATCTGCCTGTTGGGGATTCTTTCAAACTATTCAAAGAAGTCTGTTCCTCCTAAAAAACTGTATTTTTTCTCCATCATCTAATTCCTCACAGTAAATGCCTTGTATCACTTATCCCTCCCTTTAGATGGTAAGCACTCATGAGCAGGGCCCTCCTAATCCCCCTGTATTGAATTGTATGGAAACTGTCATTTTGTAAAGCGCTGTGCAAACTGTTGGCATAATACAAATCCCTAATAAATCTTATGTAATAATTTCCTTTTTAGTGTTATACTGTATATACATACATCAAAGAATGATGATTGATCTGATTGATCTTTTTTATTTTCTTTCACATACATAAACAGGAAGATGCTGAAAAACAATCTTTTCTGGTAGAGTCTGCTATTATTCCTAAGCATCTTTTGAACAGATAGTTGGAGAGATTACCCCATACACGATTCAAGTCCAGCATGTAAGAAAATATCTGATCAGCCCTTTTCGTTATTGTGCTGATCTGATGTTTGCAAAATCATGTACATGCAAGTAAATGACTATAATCATCACAATCATGGCTCCACAGCAATCTTTGATGTCCTTCCATGGACACCTAACGTAACATGGGACTCAACCAAATGGACAACATGGGAGTCCACTGCAAACGTCCAGTAGGAGAAATGTATTTTTTTTACCAGGAAATACAGTGAGAGGAATTTATCAAAACTGGATTAGGCAGAACATTGAGCAGTTGCCCATGGCAACCTATCAGCCTCTCTCTTTCATTGTCAAAGCTTAACTAAGCAAACTAAAGAGAGACTCTGATTGGTTGCCATTGGCAAGTGCTCTAAATTCTGTTTGCTCCAGTTTTCATAAATTCCCCTCAGTGTATGTTGGAAACACTTCTTGGCTTTTACATAAAAACCAGTGTCGGAACTACCGCCGGTGCGGCAGGTGCCGCCGCACCAGGGCCTGAGGCTGTGTGGGGGGGGGGCCCAGTGGGGTCCGGTCCTGGGCACCCCCACAGCCTCAGTGGGGTACCGGTCCTGCAATATGGGGCAGTGCAGGGTCCCGGTGTTAGAACACCGGGGCCCCGCACTGCCGACGGGCTTCTCAGTGAGGGGGCGGGTCCTTGTGACTCCCCTCCCGGCCGCGTCCATAGTAACAGGCGGCGGGAGGGGAGGTGAGTCACAGGAGACGTGTGTGTGTCACATGCCCCACCCCCTGCAGTGCACACATCGACACATGGCTGCTGCTATCCTGGCAGGGTGAGTCCGAGCAGAGGAGGGCTCTTACTTCATGTAATTAGACAAGTGGATTATAATGTGGAATATTACACTGTAATGTTCCCTATTATAATCTATTTCTCTGTTGTGTACTGCTATTTCATGAAATTAGACAAATGGATTATAATGGGGAATATTACACTGTAATGTTCCCTATTATAACCTATTTCTCTGATTAAATTATTACAGACAGGCCTCTGTTCTATCACAGTTTGAGGCTACGTTAGAATGTGTGACCAGTGACGTGGTCACACATTTAAACATAATCCCGCCAAGTTTTTCGGCGGTGGAATAGGTGAGGCATTCCAACGCTTTCCCCGCTGTTCCAGGGCAGATCGGCATCGCAAATCACATGTGCAGGAGAACCGATCTGCCCTGGAACAGCTGTTCGGTACTGAAATGTCACTTCTATCCAACTTTGTGAGCGCAGTGGAATATGAGATCGCAGTCGGAGAGAAGTGACATTTCAGGACCGATCAGCTGTTCCAGGGCAGATCAGTTCTCCTGCACATCCAGTCTGCCCTGGAACAGCTGGGAAAGCGCTCGAATGCTTCACCTATTTGCGGTCACCCATTCCACCGCCGAAAAACTGGGCAGGATTACGTTAAACCGTGTGACCACATCACCGGTCACACATTCTAATGTAGTCTCAGGTAAGTCCAGCACGCTACTGCAACATTAGAGACCACCGGGGGGGGGGATGGGCAGGGGCCAGTGTGATGCGTTCCCACGCCTCCCAATCCCCCCCCTCTTGGGAGGGGGGGCCCAAGATAAAATCTTGCACCAGGGCCCTTTGGTTATTAGGTCCGCCACTAATAAAGACGGATGTTGAAAGAGAATTACACTGTAAGGTGTGCACAGTACAGTCACCAACCACACCAAAGGCATGCATGACATCGTGAAACCTTGTTGGCGTAATGAGGGGAATTTATCAAAACTGGAGCAGAGAAAATCTGGAGCAGTTGTCCAGGGCAACCAATCAGCTTCTCTCTTTTTGTGCAGTTAAGATTTGAAAATGAAAGAGGGAAGCTGATTGGCTGCCATGCACACGTGCTCCAGATTTTGTCTGCTCCAGTTTTGGTAAATTCCCCTCTTTAAAAGCAGAATAGTGTTTTACTTTAACATATCCAGCATCACTCAGAGCACATTCCATAGTGACCAGCAGAGAAATGGCATAGTACTAGGTGCCTTCTATGGATGTAATAAACGACAGTGTTTCTAAAAGTGGACTTGTATTAAGGTATATCCTATTTAAGTGTGCTTCACCTTGTTAGCCCCCAAACCAAGTTCCAACCTTGCATCTGTTACAGCTGTAGGGGGGGGGCTAGTAACTCAGATGGAGAGATTTCATAGCTGATGAATAAATTGCCAGTAGGTGGTTTAGGCCCCTTTCACACGTGTTGATCAGGAGGGGATCCGTGCATGAATCCCCTTCCTGATTGCAGCGGTACCGATCGGATGTCACCGCTGTGACATCTGTATGCACCCAGTTTATTCCTCCATTTTGTGATGGAGGGAAAACCCCAAATGACCGGACCCCATGTCGGTCTATGTGTAAACAGATTACCCCCGATCTGGCACAATCAAAAAGGTTGAAACGGAACGCTGTTCTATTTGTTTTTCCGGACCATGGCCGGAGAAGGGGGTAGCTGGGTGTAAACGAATGCCTGTTCGTTTAAACACGGCTGCCCATAGACTAGCATTGGGCATCTGATCAGGTCCACCTGAAAAACTGACAGGCGGACGTGATCGGACCACCTATGTGAAAGGGGTCTTAAGATGTGGCATTCAAGAAAAACTAAACTGTTCTGGGTTTCGGTGAACTTGTATTTTTTTTATAAATCTTATGTTATAAGGAACATCAGCCCATGTGCACGTACCAGAGCCTAATTAGCGCTAGCGCTTCTCCCCCCTCTACCAGCTGTAGTGCTGCTGTGCAGAAGATAACTGGAAGATAATATCGATACAGATACTTTCACTAAGGCAGTTGATTGAGCTGCACAATCTAAACACCCTTCAGCTAAAGTGCCTGAAAAGCCTTCCATAGACTTTAATGCTTAGCTTTCCATAAAGTCTTATGTCAAAGAGGAGCTAATTGTAGGTAAAAATACAGTTCATTATATTTAAAGGACTACACAAATGCATTACCCCATACAAGGCAAAGAACAGGTTCACTTTAAAACCAGCCCCTTCAGAAGACCTGGCATTTTACGGCCAACAGACCGAATCCAGCCCTTTGTCTGGACATGAACTGATCGCCGACCTGTGCTCCGTTATGGTGCTCCACTGCAAGTCATAGCCCCTGCACAGGTCGTTGATCGGTCCGTGTCCAGACCGTGGTCCCCTTCAGTCAAAGGTTGTTAGGCCCGCTGGCATCCTAGCAGCCACTGGCGTCATTGGTCCTCCTCCTCATGGTTGGCATCCTGGGTTGGAAGAGTTTCATGTAGGAAGCTTTGGTGGGAGTCTGGGAGCATATTGCAGAGTAAGTGGCATGATGGCATTTTTTTTCCGGTGACTGTCCTATATACAGGGGTGCACGGCTGTTTTTTTAATAGATGTTAAAATAAGTGACATTAGACGGTTCAAGAAAATTGCTGGCTGTGTAGTTACTAGCGTAGTAGGATGTCACTTTGCAGTCACTTCCTGTCAACATGCGCTCCAGGAATGGCTGCATGGCATTTTTTAGGGAGGATTTCCTGATGGTGACAACAGTGGATAGTGCTTGTGTATTGTATGTTCACCATCTGTAGCCCACATGGCACGGTGACAATGAAGGAAAACAACTGGAACAGAATGAAGACGTGCCTGCATAAACCTTCAAGATCACTAGGTATTATTTTAATGAGAGGTGCAGATTTAAAAATATTAAAAAAGGATTTTTGAAATTACATAAAATGATGAAACTTATATGACATTTTGCTGATTGGGTTTTCATACATTTTCATTATTTCCACTGCATTGAATGCAGCAAACTACATAATGTTTGTTAAGCAAGGTATTTCCAAGTGCGGATAGTAAATCACATGGTTACAACTAGTAAGGCGATTAGTGCAGGTAGGGTGGCACTTTCACCGCAGATTAGTGTGTTAATGTATAACAATGTACTAAGTATATCAACATAACATGAACTCAAAGCACTGATTAGAGTAGCAGTCATGTTCCAGTGGCAGACAACAAATACACTGTTATGTAACCAGGTAGGTGACAGTTCCAGCTTGGCCACAACAGTCCATCACACGTTTCCTTGTAGCAAATTTTTACACATTTGTAGAATTAGGGCCCATCCACACCAAGCCCATGTGTTAATCACCTGTGCTTTAACACACGGGCTTAGGGTGAACGGGCCCAAAAGCAGATTTCATGGGCCTAATAGATTGCTCACCGAAAAAGGTATCAGTAATACTATTCCTCTTTGAAATATTCTTGATTACTCAACTACATTATTATTATTATCATTATTATACAGGATTTATATAGCGCTAACAGTTTGCGCAGCACTTTCGCCAAGATTTGGATAGGGATTGGATGTGGGGAAGAAAGGTGAGGTCCGAGTCAAGGATGACACCTAGGACCTTGGCATGAGGGAAGGGTTGGATAGTTGTGTTATCAATCTCAACCGAAATATTGGGGGAAGGTGCACGGGCGGGAGGAAATATCAAGAGCTCAGTTTTGAAAGATTGAGTTCCTGCACTATTGGCAACAACAGCGCTACTTAAAGCCTTTCTCCGGGGCTGCAGTGGGGCTGATGCTCATTTATGTCTAGGCGTATTGTGTAAAGGACTTTTACTTACCTGATCCCCTCTCCACTGTCAGTTAATGCTCAGCCTGTCTCCCCTAATCTCCGGCTTGTGGATTGTTTCTCAGCGTGCATGTATAATGCGGGGCCTTGGGTCCTGCATTACACGTAATGACACCAATAATCCTCAGACCTCAGTGCAGCAGGAGAAGGGCTGTGGGTGTTGGTCTTGGAGCCTGTGTGAGCGGGGTTCAGGTAAGTCCTTTACACAATACCCCTAAAAATGAGCACCAAACCCTTGCAGTGGGATAGGAGGGTAGCTCCACTCCAATGGTATTTATTTCTCCTGGAGTTAGGCTTTGACCCAAAAATGATATTTTGGTTGTAGGTGCAGCCTGGTGGCCGAAATCCAAAGCTGGCTTCTTAAATGTTTTAAATACTTCTATAGCGAGATGTCCCTGCCATAATTCCTGACTTTACTGCCCACCTATCATATAAAAATGTTATGGAAAGTTGAGCATACATATTTATTGACTTCTTTGCAGGGCAAGGAACCCAGGGTGGGTTATTGGGGTGGTGCTGGCGGTGCACTTTATGGGGGGGGCGGCGAGTTGCATGGTACCCCTGGCTCTGTCTGGCATCCCAGCCAGCTCACTGACATCACTGGTTGCTACCTCCCCCCCCCCACCCTGTAATGTGCACCACCAGAACCACCCCAATAACCCCCCCTGCGGGTTCTTTGCTTAACAAAGTCAGGAATTATGGCAGGGACATCTCGCTATTCAAGTATTTAAAACTAGCCAGAGCATCCCGCTTAGCTCCTGGCAACCAGTGACGTCAGTGAGCTAGACAGGACATCGGCTAGAGCACCACAGGTTGCTAAGATCTCTTAGCACTTTGGGCTGCTCTGGCCAGAAAGGCCAGAGGCACATGCCAACCCCCCCCTACATGACACAATGCAAAGCCACCTGAGGCAACTGCCTCAGGCTTCCTCATTATGGGGCGGCCCTGCTTTTGTCTACCGGACTACAAACACGTCTGGTTTTGGTCATACCCACCAAATGGGAGATGAGGAGATTGGCTGCTAGTTCCATTCGGCCGAGAATTTTTCCAACCAGCTACTTTGATCAGCTGATCGATGGATGCCGGGCGGAAGGGTGCCGACAGTAACACCCACCCAGTGAATTTCGGCCAGTTTATCAAGGACCGACCAAAATTCGGACATGTGTATACCCGGCTTAACGACTAATAAAATGCAATATTTTTTTTTTCTTGAGATTAGTTGTCCATTAATACTATTTATGCCCTAGTTTTGAACTAAAAAAGGTAACAATACGAGTGACGCCACAAACATTCACATAGCCCGCTTTAGAGAAACACTGACAGCTGCCTGTTCCCACCTTCTGGGGCACATTTGTACAGACACAAAACAAGGAAATGTGTACAAACTGCAGTTTAGAGATAAAAGTCTCAATGCCAGAAGGAAAAAAAAAAGCCTAGTACCTTTCATGGTGCAATAAACTGCTGTATGAGAGAGTAAAGGGACACCAGCTAGTAGCATCTACAAAAAGCACACAGTTTGGGTGTTCTAAAGATAACCCGGCTGATTAATTTTGACTGGGTTGACTTCCTGCTGTCTTTTGAAGTGATATTTTTATTTTCGGCCATTACACAAAGCTCACCCGTTCGTCAATCACAGCAGGCAGACGTAAGCACTGATTGTGTGTGTGCAACTTTTTCCAGTAACATTCTGTTAGCATAGCTAATAAAAACTATATTAAGATTAGATGCTTCGGGTATATAAAAATAATATACAGTATGTTTTACCTTTTATATCCAACCATAAGATAAAATGTACAGTAAATACAAGTTTACATAAAATGTAAATAAAGTTAAGGCAAATTCAACAATGCTCAATACTGGGGTTATTAGAACAGGTTTAGGTCTAATTTACTATAATTGAAAGCCCATGAAACCAGGCCACTGAGCTCAGGGAATGCAGTAGAGAGAGCTTGATGAATGTGTATCTGCATGTGACATGCACATACAGACTAATCTCTGGAAAATACACATGTGAATTTCATAAAGAAAGTATACATCCCCCTGGTCCCATGAGTTAAGCTCTCATGAAACAAAAGTTACAATTCAGAATTAAAATATCGGAGGCAATTATTCGACTGCAATATTTAAATTGTTTCCAGGGTTGTTTTCTACAAGCTTTCTATAAGCTTATATAGGCTTAAAACTGTATCATCAAAATAAATAAATATTGCCATGTGTATATACAGTATATATATCTATATCTATATCTATATATACATATATATAGATATAGATATATATACACACACACGCGCGCGCATATATATATTTATAATGCTCTAAATATATGTATAAAAAATTATATCATAGTCATATATATTTTATTCTGGCAAATATTTTTTTTTTTGCTTGATCATATGTGATTAGGCAACAACAGATTTAATTAATAATATATATTTTATTTGCTTTGATTATAGTGTTGAAGCGTACCTTTTATTAAACTGCACATATCAAAAGTCTGTTGGGATTCATGTCAGCTTTGCTTAACTCTATTAGTATTCTGGACAAAAAAGTTCCCTTGTGCCATGAATTATATTTCACCTTTTAAAGTTTAGACCAGATAAAACAACTGGAGAAAGATTTTAATTTGTTACCACAGAGTATTTCATATTGTACACAACAAAAGCCTGTATTAAAGGGACTCTGTCATGAAAGAATCATAGAGGCTACTATTGCTAAATTCTTGGCTTACATGCTGATGCTTTGGCTTCAAACTTTTCAAAGTTGCTTACCCAGAATATTGAAAATAGGGAATTCTGACACTTTTTGCCTGATCTGTGTCTGTGATTTAAAAGTGAAAGGAAACACTGAACTAGTCTAGTGACACTCTGAGCTTCCGGTTATTAACATACAATGCTTTTAGATATTTAATACTGTGTTAAGACAGTGCTCAAATCTAGCTCTGCCAGCTCATTATCAGTTGTACAGTAAACTAGGTTTGAACACTGTGTTTAATGCTAAATTTAGTTTAGCTATTCCGTTATGAATGTGAACATATAATAAATATTGATTTGGTGCTATCCCAATTTGGTTGGAAACGTGACAATACACTGTCAAAAATCACCAAATTATTTTAAATCAATCATTCTACAAGAAAATTATCTATATGTAGCACAGACTTTAAACAATGTGTCCAGAGTGGCCTACTCTGCAAATTCAGCCAAAGGGGTTGATTTACTAACCTCACAAACACGCCACAAACACGCCATGCAAAAACACGCCGATTGCGCGCGCGCGTGTCGCAGCCTGCGCGTGTGCGTGTTGGGCTTCGTCAATCAGCCCCAAAGAGTTGACTGTCTGATACTAAAAGAAGTCTCAAAATGTAATTGCGGTATCTGCAGACATCTACAATCAGAATGAGATTGCACCAATTTAACTTGCATGGAAAGTGTGCCAGGAAAAAGCTTTTGCGCTTATGTGCCAAAGGGAACATAGTAATGAGAATATAGTTTGCCATTGAACATATTCTAGGCATAGGGCTTCTGAAACAATGTTCTGTGAAATGATGAATTAAACATAGAATGGTTTAACCACAATAACATTAGATATGTTTGGCGCAGATCAAAGACAGCATTGCAGATAAAGTACCGTATACCAGTTTTGGCCTCATCTCAAATGTGCTGTTAAGTTTTGATCTTATCTTATAAATGCTGTTCAGTTTTAACCTCATGCTTTCTGTGTTATCCTAGTTCTTGGAATACTGAACAATCAGCCTTAATGTTGTAAAGACTTGAGAGTGGAGTGGTTGAGTAGTTTAGCAAAAGACATTGGGCATGGCTAACAACACTGAAAATATGAAATAGCCTTCCACAGGAGCTGGTTTTAGCTGCTCTGGTAGATTGTGTCAAAAGAGCACAAAATAGAAACAGATACCAGGAATTAAAGGCTAACTATATTTTTCTGACCAAGTTTCATGTTATTCTCTTATTCAGGGTGTAACATGAAATATGCCCACATTGCAACCCCCCCTTCCGCTCCTCCCCTCATTCACCTGAAATACAGGTGACTGATGTCACAGACTGATGTTGTTTTTTTAATTCGCCGCAGCTGTTTGTGGCTCCACCCACACAACCGCGTCACCCGTTCACAGATCCTTTACAGGTCCCGTGGCAAAGGGACTTATAGTTTTTAATGGAATACAAGTGCTGTAACATCACTGCACTTGTAGTCCATTTATTCTTCTGTTACTGAATACTGTACCGTGGTACTGACTGCAATGGCAGTGCTTTACTGGCTCCAATGCAAAAATATAATAAATGCAAATGTTTTACTTTTATGAAGACGTGTGCATTTATTAGACACGCGGACAGCATATACATTTGTTTTGGATGAAACTAATGAAAAGGGGAAAACCTTTTCATTTGTTTCGTTTGATGAAACGAATAATCATGCTGTTTCGAATTAATATGTGCCCGAATATATTTTATGTGTATAATAAATTGTTATTTTGGATTCGGACCAACAGCAGAATCAACGGAATTTCGTGATTCAGCAAATTCATCAGAAACCAAATGCACATATCTAGCATTTATTATTTTTTTCTAAAAGGTGGACTTTGCCTTTCATTTCCCTGTTTGAGCACATAAGACTATGCAATTATTAGGCACTTTAGCCTTTCTATAGATCAAATGCAGGTATAGGAGTTTGATTTTTGTTGCTTGAACTTGATGGACTTATGACTTTTTTTAACCTAGAAATGAAAAATCTTTTGTTTTATAAGATTCGATCCAGCTACATTTACAATGATGGATACAAAATGAAAAGGCTGTTAAATATTTAGAATAAAAAAAAACGAAACACTAACTTAAAATGGCTCCAAACAATTAACAGCTGTTATTCTGTCGCATTTTATTGCACAGCAGTTTATCACATTTCATTTGAACAGTACCTTAAAGGGTTATTAAACCAAGCAGTAGATATATGCAAAAACATTTTTTTTTAAACCTTTTAAAAAGGGTTTAAACTTACCTGTGTCTTCACCGCAAGCTCCCGTCCGAACATCTGAGTCTCGGGCGGCCGCAAAGGATCTTGGGCAGGCGCATGCGCAGTTCAGATGTCTGGCCGGGAGACGAGGAGAGACACAAGGTAAGTCTATGGAGCAGCGTGCACCCGCACAGACTCCGTGGGACATGAGAGAAGAGGAGGACAGAGGAGTCGGCGCTGGATCGGAGACCCGCAGCAGCGCTGGAGGGACAGCTGAAAAGGACAGTAAAGAAGATGATCGGATTAAGAGGCATCATTTAAGGTAAGTCCCTACAGCAGGATTGGGAAGGGGGGAAAAAAAGTTTGACTTTAATGTCACTTTAATTTTGATCTACATCAAAGAACTGATTCATGCAAGCGTAGGAAGATTATATGTATCATCCATATTGAATACCAACATTTATCTTAGCCATCATAAGGCTCCATTTACATATAGCGTTTGTGTTTCCCGTACGGTTTTCCGTGCAGAAGACTGCACTGTATGCAAACGCTATTTGTGAAACAACTGCACGGATTCCGCTTGTTTGCAGCTATTATATAGCCACAGATGTGCGGAATCCGTCAAAAAAATCACGCTTGGACTATTTTGCAGGACGCGCGGTCTCGTACTGCCGCAAATGTCTGAACAATACACTTTTAAGGTGCATTGTTTTATCTGTTTAGAGCGGCTCCGCTTGTATTCGGCCGGCCGAATACGTGCGGACAACTGGTCCAGTGTGAATGGAGCCTAAAACAGACTGACATTTTTTTTATATAGAGTGACAACTATCTCCTGGCATGCCAACACAAACTGGCCAGTTATGGGCCACCATTGTCATGGTCAGGAAGCCAGTACAAAGCAAAGGTGTGCAGCTATAGTATGAGCAAGTGCTTGCACACAGGAAATGGCTGAAAGAGACCAGCAGTGCTACAATGCAAACAGGATGAAAAAAAGTGAAATTGGTATTTTATGAAAAAAATTCAATTATTTTTTAATAAATGGGACTTCAGAACACTAACTGTCATCCAGCTAGGGATTTAGATGAGGGTAATTGTCCTTAACCTGTTCCTGTGCTAAAAAACAGCCCATTATCAGCCCCCATTAATACAACCAAAATTCTACACATATAACACTTATAATAGAAGCTGCATCCATCAATCTGATGCTGTTCCTAAATTATATATATCTAGATCTAGATATATCTAGATATATATATTATAGAGACAGAGAGCAGAGAATAATAATAAAAAACTAAATAAATATATATCTATATATATAGATCTACGTTTGGCAGCAACAAATGTAAAAACCGAGAGGTTGTATTAAACATCAGAGACATTTTTAGAGTGCGAATCCAGGGAGGATATTCTTAGCACTATGATTGATGATTTTAGGTAATTATGATTAGCGTGCATTGGTTTGTATAAAGTAATTATTGATATGATTATATCAGTGATCAGTACTATAGATCCCCCGGGGTCAGGATCGGTGACATTTGGACTGTGAGCCCTGCACACGTCTTCTTCCCTCTCTGACTTGGATGTTTCGCGCTGTTGCTCTCTGGCTTAGTGTTCGCGGTACAATTCGCCCTCCGCCCGCCCTGGGCTCTGTCTTGCCGCTCTTCCCTCCACATTAGTCCTCCTCATCACTCCTCAATGAGGATGCCGCCCATGGTGGTTAACCCCTGCACGGCCAGGCAAGCTGCCAGGTAGTCCGGACCTGCAGGGCACAATCGTTGCTGATACGGGGGCAGATGTTCCTCCACTCATATGTATAGCAGCCCGCGCTCAGCACAATGCTCCATTCATTCCGTGCTGTCACTGATATTCAAATCGGGGGGGCTTCCGATGCCTGATCAATTGATCTAGCCCACCCCCATGCTAATACAAGGGCAGTAAACAAACAGTAAACAGCAGGAGGGGGGTTGTGAATGGAAAGCTGACAATACAATGGGATGAAAGTGACTGCACACCCGGCAACATCTGCGCGGAGCCGGGCGGGAGATGTGGAGCTGATATTGTACAGTACGTGAAATGAGATTAGTGGGAGCACCTGGCCGATCTCTCACTGATCTAATCTGGAACTGTCGATATGGAGACTGTCAGGGGCACAAGCCGTCCATCAGGACATCCAGATACAAAAGGGGGAGGATGGCAGTTTTTTTGCAGGTTGGAAGAGGGTGCATTGGGCTCCAAAGTCTCAGGCTCATGCCTCTCCATCAGCACTGACATGTTGTCTACAATGTTTGGGCTGCATTAGGAATTCTCAATCGTCCCCCCCACAGCGGTTCTTTCCCACTTGGGTGAGCAATAACAGTGTGGCCTGAGCGATGACCAATATAAGGAAGGATGCCCTTGGCATTCAGCACCCATAGGCCCCATTTAACCCAAATCCATTAGCATCCGATTTTCAATGGAAGTTAACCTGAAAAATGTATAGGTGTGAATGGGGCCAGATCACACCCTCCATTCCATTGCGTTGCAGTGCACTGAAAAAAAGTAGGGCATTCTCTTCTTCGTAACGCAACAAAAAATGGATGTAAAATAAATACATAGGAGCAGCTGTGTATGGCAACCAATGAGCTTCTATCTCTCATTTTCAATTCTTAACTGATCAAACTGAAGAGAGAAGCTGATTGGTTGCCATAGGCAACTGTTTCAGCTTCTGTCTGCTCCAGTTTTGATCAATTCCCCCCATAGATGGTTGCCCACTCAGGACATGTTAATTAAAAAAAAGATTGGAAGAAATAAAGGAATGCAACGGAAGTCAACAGAGGTTGACATTTCGAATCAATGGACCTACACTGACATACGTTTTAAGACCAATTTTGGCGTGAACTGACCCTTGCAATAACTTCCAAAGCAAAATTGATAATTGAAATCATTTCTGTGGATACTTTGAAGATGGTAAATATGGAGCTTCAGGTTCGGGTCAACCATGCATTTGACCTGAACCTAAGCTATTTACAGTTTATTGAACAGGTTGGTTCACCTACCTGCGGAGCCTCCGTGTGTATTCCAGCAACCAATGACACTGTGTGGTGCACACAGCATCATTGGTTGACTGGTGACTGAGCCACGCACATTAGCCACACACATTAGCTAGAGATTGTCCTGACTTAACCATTAACAACTCAAAATTTTATTTCTTCCCTGATTTTTCCTCGAAAGTTACAGAAACAAAAGGGCCAAGCTAAACACAGATGGAGACATTTGCATATTCCTATACCTCTCTTAGCTCAGATGGTCCTCAAGAGAGAATCTGCTCTTGCTGCTTTGTCTTGGTTATACCAGGATAAAAGTAATCTACAACATTCTCCCACACAGCGGTGATACCTCATCCTCTCATTCAATAACGGCGACCCCACACAGCATGGTTTATTGGACGACACTTTTCCCCCATTGGCAACCCATTGCAATGCCCTCAAATTTAGAAAACGGACATGGATAACCAGGAACAAGCCAAAGGTTGGTACACAGGAATCAAATGGGTCAAGATTGCAAGCTGGATTGCAGAAGATTGCAGAAACTACTCACCAGAGGCATGGCAACTATTTTGAGGAAGCATTGTTTGAGCAGCATGCTGGATGTTGCAGTGAGTTTAAATAAGCTAAGCATAAAGGTGCCCATACTTCTTACAATTATCAAACGATTTTCATCTGCGATCGCGTTTTCGTACGATAATCGCACAGTTTATGGGAAGTGCACACCCGCAATTACGGTACCACCTTTCAACTTTTGTCTTTCCAGCAAGCTAGAAAACTTTTATCGAATTGTACGAAAGTCGATGGATTAGTGGCGTTTTCGTATGAAAAAAATCGCAACAAAAACACTGCTCATGCGCAAACGACAATCCGTTCTGTCAATCGACGAAATCCGGCAAGGTGATATTGCTAACGAACGCTAATTGAAACCCACAATGGTCTGTGCATGATGGGTCAGTTGTACGAAAATCGAACGATGGTTCGATCATCATACGAAAATAATCGTACCATAATCGTAAGGTGTATGGGCACCTTAAGGAAGAAGCCATTCTGATTGCTTGAAACCTGGAAGGAGAAGGATGGTATTTCTCTGGCTCTGGCCTGACAGAGGGTTATGGATCTAAATGGCTGCAGCCTGTCAGGAGGAGGGCATTGCTCTGATTAGTTGCAGCTGCAACACTAAGGGTGCAACACGGAAGTGTGCACAGCCGCATGCCATAGAAGGAGCAGTGGCGCTAGACCATGGAGGAAAAATTGTGCCGATACTCAATCTGCATGGTTGGAGGCAAGAAATAAATAATTTGTCTGTTAAAGGAGAACTATGGGGTTAGGGCTTTTCCCCATAGTTCTCCTAAGGGTAACGGGAGGACACAAACTAGCGTCACCCAAAGCTCAGTATACCGCGAGCTATAGCTCGCGGTATACTGAGACACCGCAGCTGAAACCAATCCCGACAATTATGTCTGTATCCACCCAGCTGCATGAGTGACAGCTGGCTCTGCCTATTTAGAGGCAGAGCCAGCTGTACCCTCCCCCGTCCGTTCCGCCAGTCAGCGCTGGAGGATCGGACAGGGGAGGGGGGAATCCAGTCCCTCCCCTGTCTCGGCTATCTGCAGTGACAGGATCGAGAAGTGAGCGAGCGCGAGTATGTGTTCACTCACTTCCCGATCTACTGAGCCGACCTCTGACAGTTTCATTGTCACAGGTCGGCTAGAACTATGAGGATGAGTGAAAATCACTCACCTCATAGTTCTACTCCCACAACTCCTCCTGCTCACATTTAGGCCCCATTCACACTGAGCGGATTGCTGCGCGATTTCCACCGCGATATCGCACATTTTTGCCACGCGATTTCGCGAGCACTCTCCGGCATTTGTTATTCAATGGAGCTGTTCTAATGTACAGCTCCATGTCGCACGTCGCTGACGCGTCAGCAGGACCCATTTTCCTTCGGATGTCGTGCGATTTTTCTATTTTTGAATGCAGCCCGACGTTGAAGGTCGCGCTATCGTTCGCTGGAATGTCGCCCCGAACAGTCGCGCTATCCCTACTCGGTTCCTCTGTGGGACCGAGCAGAACCGAGAAATAGTAAAAAAAAAGTAGAAAAAAATACATAGAAAACGATTGTGTGGAGCTAGCAGTGACATCTAGCTCCGCCCAACTGTTTTCTATTGGACGGCGGTTCTGCTGCCGTCAAGAAAACAGAAAAACATTTTCGCCATAGGAATGCATTGCTAGATTCCTATTGGCTATTTCAATTTGCAATAGCCAATACCAAACCAGCTATTGTACCCGCCCTGGATGCGTTTCTGCAAATGTGGTCGTATGCATTTTTGATTCATTTTTGATACACTAAACTCTGGAGTTAAATCTTTAAAATGCACTAAAGTACCCACTTAACAAAAATGTAGCTTATTTATGTATCACTCAGATGTAGATCTTCAAATCATTTCTGAATTGGTGGTGACACTGTCCTTCCTTCTGGAAGGTGGCCACTTTCATCAATCTTATTCCCTGTGTGTGTTGTAAAGTAGCCAACGCTCCTGGCTCACCCCATGATGGACTACAATCTCAATACCAATTAACAAAAAGTGAGACTGTATTCTATCATGGGAGCGAGCTTGGAGTGGTGGCTACTTTACAACACACACAGGGACCATGGGGAACAAAAGTAGCCATCATATATAAAAATACATGCTGTAGCTCAGGCACTGTACCACATGGTTGTATCAATGTAATTTTGCTATGAGGCCCTGTGATTTCTAGTTACGCCCCTGTCTATGTCAAAACTGTTATTTATCTCATCGTAAAAAGTAAACTGTGTTACACCATCTCAAGGTGTCAAGGTGTGCAGGTGTGCTGTGGATCCATCATAGAGGTTTCTTACAGAGGAAACGCAGGGAGGCCTGTTAGTTCTATTACTGTAGACCACCCCTTGGAGCCAGAGGTATTGTTATCCTGCATTGGGTATCACTGACCGAGAAACGGGTGACGCTTCACATAGAATTTTATTGCAGTTGGGGGAGGGTATGGCAGTGCCATATCTTGAAAGCTGGAAGTGCTGGAGGTAAACGTGAAGTTTCTAAGATCCATAAATAGACCCTTAGAGCTCAGAGAATAGTTTAAGGGTTATCTCCTAGGCTTGTGTGGTTTTTGTAGCGAGGCATCCAGTAGAAAATAGCATTTGACAGCAGACTGGATTCTTGTAGTTTGAGGGCTTTGGGATCTGGCCCAGAAAAAAAGGGGTTCCCTGGTCACATCATTGCTCCAGGTGCAGGTTTTTGTCCTGAAAGAAGCCACAGGTGGGCTAGTGTTACAGGTAGAAAATACTTTGCTGAAAGAGGACTGGAAAAAGTTTGCTTGCCTTGTCTTTGAGGGTAAAATACTAAGGAGCGCTAGTGTGTGTCTGTAATTGCAGGTAACAGATGGTGTACACCTATGTTAACCGTGTAGAGTTGTATTGTACTTTCCCCTGAGCAGAAAGAAACTTACTATGCTGACTTTTCGGGATAAATAAAAATGAATGCTACTACTCTGAAACTGACACTTAAGAAGTGAGCTGCATTTTTTCCTTACAATGTAAATATGAACCCCCAAACCAGCCTTTGTAAATCCAGCAGTAGTGATGAGATTCAAGTTTGCCCAAACATGAAAATGTGTTGAATTTCCGTGACCTGTATTATTTTCCAACTGGGGAATTTCAGCTGAATTTGCAGATTTTGGAGCTCGTCCCATTAAAAATAAAACCAATGTGGCTCACTTCCAATGTAAAATATCCATAAAGCATAAGAAATGGCATTTAAAAAATATAACAATCAAGGAAAATTTTGATGATTGGATAATATAAAAAAATATATTAAAAAGCTGCAAAAATTCTAAAGGAACAACAGGTTGCAAAAGACAGCAAGACAGACCCCAAAAAAATATTTTAATATATTACTTCAGTAAAGAGGTAAGGTCTGGGAATGTACACCCCTTACAGGATAACTCCGGAGCTGGTCACTGGGTACAAAGAGAAGAAAAAAAAATATTAAATACCTTCTTTAGCTCTGTGTATACAAAGGAAAATGGTGGAACTCAAGTACACACTGGGGATAGTATTACTGCAGCCTCAAATAAACCACAATGGGTCAAAAGTGATATGGTCTAGAAACATTTAGACAAAATAAAGGTGGATAAAACAGATGGCTTACGCGCACATGTCCACAAAGAATTTAATTCAGTTATTTCGAAGCCATTGTTTCTCATTTTTAGAGACCCTTTAATGACTGGTTGTTACTATGGCCTGTGTAGTGCCAATAAAAAGACCTATGACAAGTAACAACAGAGCTTGCAGGTTTAATAAAGAACCACATAGAAGAGTTTCTAGAAAACAGAATTGTAATTTATAACCAGCATGGATTCACAAAAAAACAAAGCTGTCAATCAAATATTATTATTAATATTCTTATACAGGATTTATATAGCGCCAACAGTTGTGAAGCGCTTTACAATATAAGGAATACATTACAATTACAATACAATTCAAGAAGTATCCAAAAGCTTAAACAAAGGAATGACTGTGGATATTGTATACATGGAGTTTGCTAAAGCATTTGACACGGTTCCCCACAGACGGTCTATGTTAAAGTCTATAAGTGTAGAAAATTCAGGGGTTTATTCACAAAACTGCCGTAGGGAGCCGAGTGAATAACCGACCCGAAGAACGCCGTTTGGCTATTCACTTCAGGCTTGTACGGCTGATTGCAGCCATATATCGACTGAAATCAGTCGTACATCGGCTTGCTGCGGCTGGCTTCGGGTCGGCCGAACATGCTCAGCATGTTCTGCCAACCCGAAGTGCAGAAGGAGTTCGACTCAGCCGATCCAACATCTGGATCGGCTAAGCTAATTCTCCAGCAGGCTACCCGCTGCTGTTCGGCCTATTCTCCTAGATGCCGAACAGCAGTGAGTGAGCATTCGGCTCGGCTATTCTGCTCGGTACCTCTGTGGTACCGAGCAGAATAGAAAAATAGTTTTAAAAAAGTAGAAAATAGAAAACCATTGGGCGGAGCTAGCAGTGACAGCTAGCTCCACCCAACTGTTTTCTATTGGTCGGGCGGTTTCTGCTGCCATCAGAATAAAAAAAAAATACCATAGGAATGCATAGCTAGATTCCTATTGGCGGCCCCATGTCAGAAAAAAAAAAACAGATTGCAAGGAAAGGTTCACTCTGCTCGATCGAGCAGAGTAAACCTTTCCGGGAGAAAGTGTTTCTCTCCCGGGCAGCCGGGAGCTGCTATCTAAAAGCGGGAGTCTCAGAGAGCGTCCGGGAGAGTAATGACAGATCAGCGTCCCTGCTTGCCAGGTAACCAGGGACGCTAATCTGTTTCTGCAAGTGGCCGGAGCCAGCCGTGAGATGATGGCTGGCTCCGCCCAGCTGTCAGTTGCAGGCTGTCGGCCGGCCGTTCTGCCAGCTTCGGCTTTCACCTTGGCTCAGTCGAGCCGAGGCATATTCCTACAGCTTGACTGAGCCGCTCGGCCAACTTCAGGAGCTGTACAAGCTATAGTGAATAGCCCATACAGCAGCCCTACTGAACCGAAGGGGTCCTGGGGCCGAAGCTAGCCGAAGGATCAGCCGAAGCTAGGGCTAGATCCTTCGGCAGCTTTGTGAATAGACCCCTCAGTCTGTAAATGGACCATATTCAGAAAGTAGTGATTAATGATTCATACGTAGAATGGTCTAAGGTTGTTAGAGGTGTAACAATCAGTTTTGGAACATTTACTTTTTCACCTATTTATAAATGATAGAGTGTGGGATTAAAAGTACAATTTTTGTGTACAGATGACCAAAGGCGTGTGCTTGGGGTGTGCCGGGCTTGCCTGGGCACACCCTAATCACCCCGAGCGCAACACCGAAACCGCAACTGCGGGCGCCATGTTTTTAGTCACATATTACGTACAGTGGTTCAAATATTACGTACAGTGGCACTATTCAAATTAATCGATTATTAACAAACTGTACATTTTTCACATTTGTCAGCCTATAATAAAACAGAGCATGCAAGGAGTAGACACAAAAAAGCACCACTCCTCCACGCTTCAGGAAAGGAATGAGCCAGATGCTTGCCTGTAGGAGCACGTCCTCGCTCCAATATGAGCCCATACAAACAGAAAAGCTGGCCGCACACAGGATTCCACTGGGATAGTTTATTGAAGCTTGTACTACATCACTGGTGGTCCTCCCAAGGTCCACCCCTCTGATACATTTTACCCAATCACAGACTTAGTCGTAGAGTTCAAAAAGAAAAACAGAGCATGCTTTTTCTTTATTTATAACAGTGCACCAAAAAACCCTATATGTCCTTCAAACCATGTTTTCAATGATTTCAATTTGGCCTGGTCCTCTTGGCCAGTCTTTCTCAACCAGGGTGCTGTAGCACCCTGGGGTGCCTTCTGGCTTTGTCATGGGTGTCTTCTAATTTTTGAGCAGTGTCATGCATTTCCTTGGTGCGGGCAAGCCGTCCTCCAACACCATGGAAATGCATGACATTAATCCAGGGTGGGCTGTATTCAGGACTTCCACCAGCATTCAGAAGAGGACAGTAGTCCACCTACATTCAGACCTGCTCCACGTCCTGCCCTTTGCCATTTTGTCGCACTGTGGTGAAGGTAGGACTATGATGTGAAGAGGGACTCCTGATGTAAAGGGGGCTTCTAATGATAAGGAGGCTCCTGATGTAGTAGTGGGACTCTGATGGGAAGGAGTATCCTAATGGGAAGGGAGCTCCTGATGGGGAGCCTCCACAAACAATGCAGGATTAATAGGCCTGCATTGTATATGTAATGCACAGCGCCAGACATAGAAGGAGAGTGCCAGATCCTGCCAGAGTGCGGGCTAAAGTATGTAATCTCTCCTTTTCTTGTACCCCCTAGACCTGAAAAGCATTTAACCTTTGCAGTGCGCAGAAGGAGGCTGGGGGACATTGCAGGCATTTTTTTGTCCTGTGCCTAGAGTTGGGCTTTAAAGTGAATCTGTTGTTTAACTGTGCATAGGCAATCACAGGTCCACTTTAACCTGATTTCTCCGCCTGTGGGTTCTCTATAAATTCCTATGGAGAGTCCATTAGATGATATACGATGCAGTAAAAATACAAAAATGTACCATGTGCCCGCTAGAAAATTCTTCAAGGAGTTATATAGAGAACACAGGCTAGTGACAAACATGGTCAACTATAGTGCAAAGCTTGACCTATTACAGCCATGCCAGGGTTGGATTGAGTTCAACCAATCAGTGGGGTTGATTTACTAAAGGAATAGAGCCTATTCACTTCTGAAGTGAAGGAGGTGAAACAAAGTGAAAATTATTTTTGCCAAGATTACCAATCATGTAAAAGGGAAAAAACTAAACACACAGGATTTTTGCTTACATATGAATATTGAATGAATTCCGCACAGCTTCACCTTATTGTTTGCAAAGGTAATTTTTCACGTAAGTCAAATACATATGATTTGAATTTTGGCCAGTTCCTGATGAACCGGCCGAAATGCGTATTTGTGGGTGTTGCTGCCGGAACCCTTCTGCCTGGCATCCCTCGATCAGCGAAGGAGCCAGTTGTAAAATTCTGCTTGCTCCATTCAGGCATTGACAGTGGCCACCGGCCGTTGTCTGAATACAATGCAAACAGCAGGGGATTCATCATCTGTCAGTGCTCGTAAGAGTTGATGTAGGAACCTGTTATAGTTTTTTTCATTCAGCCCGCGGATTGAACGAAAAACATAGATCTCTGTATACACCACTTTAGCTTGAGTGAGGTAAAGTATTGCTGACTTCAATCATCTGATCAGATCCGACTAAAAATACTGTTTTTATGTTTGATATTCTTCTTGTACATGATTGGTTTTTCTTCTCAAAGCAAATTTTTACTTTGTTTCACATCAATTTAACTTGAAAAGTGAACATGCTCTGCTCCTTTAGTAAATCAGGGTCACTGTCTTAAACTGGCCATAGTGAATTTCGCTCCATGGGTGGCCCTCTTGGCAGCCTCCCACCCAACATCTTTCAATCTGAAGAAGCGGGTGGAAAATTGTCATCCATTGACTGCAGCCAATCAGCTGCAGTCATTGATCGGGTATTCTGACAGCAGCACACTCGCCGCTATCAGAATACAATAGTTGCAGCAGAAGATTCATCCTTCCACTTTTGTGACATCCAAGTCTGTTCAGTTTTTTCCTCCACCTTGTAATGGAGGAAAAAGCGGAGCTTAACGGACCCATGTTAGGTCTATAGGGCAGGGGGTTGGGGGTTTTACCTCCGATATGTCAAGTTTAGGTCTAAAAAAAAGGAAAAGGATGCAAACCCTTTTGTTTATTTATTTTTCAACTTAGATAGACTCGGAGGTAATCCGAACTAAACGGACACATGTCTGTTTACATACACCTGCCCATAAATTGACATTGAGCTTGTAGTCAGATCCACCTGAAAAACTGACAGGGGAATCTGATCAGAATGGCTGTGTATAAATGTGCCCATACACCGTACAAGTACGATGATTAGCCAGTTGATGGGAAGTGCACGATCGCAATTACTGTACAACTGATCAAATTTGGTTGAATGGGCAGACTAGAAAACTTTTGTCGATACGGATGGAAATCAATGGATTAGGCCCCATTCACACCAGGGTGACAGCGTTTCAGCGCGTTTTCCGTGCGATTTTTGGAAAGACGTTTTTATGTGCGTTTCAGCGCTGAAACACAATTAAAAACGGCCAGAAAAGCGTGTTTCCATTGAAGTCTAAAAGTAGCTCAGGGAGCAGTTCAGGCAACAGGCAGATTGAAATGCGCTATTGCGTGTGTTTGCATGAACGGGCCCCATAGGAATGAATGGGTTTTTAAATGTTGTCGCTTCAGCGCTGAAAAATCAGCGTGACAAAGACGGCGTGGTATGACAGGGGCCTTAGTGGCGTTTTCGTACAACAAAAATCGCAACATGAACACTGCACATGCGCAAAAGAAAATCTGTTCTGTCGATCGACGAAATTCGGCCAATTAATATTGCTGACGAACGATTATCGAGATATACATTGGTCTGTGCATGATGGGCTATTTGTGTGGAAATTGAACGAGGGTGCGATGACGGGACAAATAAAATTGAACAATAATTGTAAGGTGTATGGCTAGCTTTGGAAGCCTGTTTTGTTTACTGCCTTTTACTGCCAATTGTTGCACATGTGAGATTCATTGTGAGATAAAGCTAACGTGATGCAAGCGCTTTTTTTGATTTTGCTTTATAGCAGAAGCGTCTCTCATCAGCTGGCTGCAGGGCTGAGCTGTCACCCTCCAACAGCTGTGAGTACAGCTGACATAAAAACCTGTTCAATTACACAAGACATCACAAAAGAGCGCTTCTGTTTTGCAACAACATAAACAAACTTTGCCGGCCGGATACATCCATTTGGATTTTATCCAATTAATACCCAAACACCCCACAAGGGAAATGGGTCGCTCAATAGTGGGTCAATGCTGTAAATAACAAATGCATACCCTACATAGATCACCATATGATAATCACTTAAACCTCTTGTTTAATATAATCTTCATACACAATGTACTGTGCAATGCAATGCAAGGATGCAATGTAAGGAGGCCATGTTTCCTAAGTGCAGTACGCTATGTATATAAGGACAACAGCCAATTCAAAAGAGAAAAGAAGGCAGGCAAAGCCTTTTTAATTTATGTAATTTACTAATTTCTAAAGTAAGAATATCCATATGGGATCCCCCTTATATCATGCATAATGCATGTAGGTCTAGCTCAGTGTGATGGCCAGGCAAGTAGCATGTTTTGTAGATCAGCAGAAGCAATCCACATTCAATATTCTTCTTATTCTCAGGTTTCTCACGTTTTCCTGTGTGTAGAACTTCAGACTTTTCTGATATGCATGCTTGTTCCAAATCAGTGATTTACAAAGTTTTGAATCCAGAGTGTTAACATGGTAGCCAGGCAGCTAGCATTTCCTTAGAGAGATCGGCATTGACAGCCACATGTTTATAACAGGAAGGGTGTACTTAAAGGCTACATTCAATCTATTGCATTGCAGTAACGCAGAGAAAGGGTTCATGCACATGAGAATGCACATTTGTATAGCATGCTCGCCAGTGCAAAGACCCAATCCCAGGGGGCAGAGGTGGTGTGTGTAATTTTGTGCCACAGCCTCTACCTCCCTATGGTACGAAGCGGCTGCATGCGGTTACATGCAGTCCCAAATCTGCACATCCGTGTGGGTCCAGGTGCACGCACTTGGACATGCACTGTCTACGTTAAAGTATGGTCATCCGAACCTGCTTGGAAGTGCAAGTTCGGGTCTGCGTGTAACTGCGTGCAGGGAGGTGCAGGCTGCTGCATGCAATTACATGCAGCACCTGCCCCTCCCCTGGATCAGGTCTGTGCATGGGCATGCACGCTGTACGGACGTGCACGTCAGTGTGAATAAGCCCTTAGAATACATTTTTGAAAAATCCTTTTCTCTGAATTCCTTAAGCGACACAGCCATATAATCTACCAGAAAAAAAGTGGGTTCTGCTGCCATCTACAGGAGTAGGAAGCTAGGTGTATGAAAAAGCAACTAAGGGAACAGTGCACTAAAAAGCAACAGTACCCTCTGGTGGATAAACCCCACAACTGTCAGAGAGCATATGTTAATAAGCGAGAAGTACAAAAAAAAAATCAACATAACAGGCACAGCAAAACTCAAACAGAAAGGTGGGAGCTGTTTCTCTCAATAAAATCAGAGGAAAACAATGTTATGGTAATTACAAAAAATTAGTTTTCTCTATTGTTCTTTGAGAGACACAGTTGTTGACAATAAATCAACCACAACCAGTGGGATGTCAAAAAGAGTTTTTAAAAAAATGTATAGGGCAAGGAAACACTAATGACACAAAGAAAAGGAAACAAAAAGGTGGGTCCTGACCCAACAGTATGATTTATACTACTGCCTGAAAGCCGTACCTTATGGCCGCTTTTAGCATCTTCTGCTGCAACCACATCAGCTTTGCAGATGTTTTTAAAAGTAAGTGCTAAAGACCAATCTGCCACCTGACAGACCTGTGACACTGAGGCCCGATGACGAAAGGCCCAAGAAGTACTGGTTGCGCTAGTGGAATAGGCAATAATCAGAAACGTTTGCTTGCTCCTCTTAAGATATATGCCTGTGATATGATCTGGCGTATCCATCAAGCAATTTTAGAAGAAGAAGATGCAATTCGCTTACAGGGACTATCTGTGATAACAAACAAGGAGCTTGTTTTCCTAAGATGACATGGCTTAAGGTAAACCCCAATTAACAATACTATTTGGCATATGTAATGCAATTTCCATTTGAAGTACTAAACCTGGACAAAGAGAAAGAAGCATAATGTCCTTGTTAAGGTAGAAGGCAAAGACAACCTTAAGCTGGCCATACGCTGTAATATTTTCTTTGTTCAACCTGCGGGATGAACAAAGAAAATATTACAGATTCCTCCATCAGCTTTGATCGAGGAATCTCCTTCCATTTGCACTGTATTCTGACAGTGACCGCCAGCCACTGCCACAGTAACCGAACAGAGCTGGCAGCTCATTGGCTCAACTGATCAAGGAATGCCACCCAAAAAGAAAGAACCGGCCAAAATTGTATAGTGTATGGCCAGCTTACGGTAGGAAGGAAAATCTTAGTCTCAAAACCACTTTGTCCTTATAAAGAATAAGGAAAGCAGGAGTACATTAAAAGGTCACAAGTTCCTATTCTGTCTAAGCTAAAGAAATGCCCGCAAGAAAAGGTACTTTGTGTTGTAATGAGAGTAAAGGTATTTCTCTAATGTTTTTGAATGACAACTTCAGCAAAACTAGAAGAACTGGACTGAGATCACGGGAAGCTGAAGGCAGATGAACAGGAGAAGCAACATGACTGACACCTTGAATAAAGATGTGAACATGGTAATTATTAGCAAACACGCTTTGAAAAAGAACAGCCGATGCCAATACCTGATTCTTAATTGTGCTGATCCACACCTTGTCATAAAAAAAGGATACCATTCTACAAACAGAAAAAGAATGGAATGTATTTCTAAAAACTCCAGCACTGGAGTGAATAAATAAGCTTAAGAGCAATACATTGTATTATATGAGCCACATGTAATGTCAATGTTTCTATTGCCTAATAAAATATTTTGGGGAAAAACAAAAAAAACCTGGGATTCAACAGCCATGTCATTAAAGCCAGCAACTAAGAAGCAGGATGGTAAACTGGTCCTTTATTAAAGATATTGGGTCAGTCTGGTAGAGGGAGCTTCTGCCACTATAAGAACTAGATCAGAATACCAGACCCTTCAAAGCCAAACTAGAGAATTACTGGAAGTTCTTCAGGCTGGGCAGAAGCTTCATAAGTGGATATGCAAATATTAGGCTACACCTGTACCATGGAATTACTAATACATCCATCACATCAGAAAGCAGATCCTTCATCCATGAAACAAACCTGTCAAGTTTGGTAGTAAGGCGAGAAGCAAACAGGTCAACATCTGGTATCCCCCAGCAGGCAAAATCTGTTGAGAAACCTTTGGGGGAAGAGACCACTCCTCAGGGTCTAGATTTTGGCAACTGAGATAGTTTGTCTGCTAATTGTCTACACCTTAGATGTAAACTGTGAATAGCGCCGGAAAGAAACTTTCTGCCCATTGTATAATGTGGTGTACTTCCAGCAACACCACCAGTTTATTTGTAGATGTTGAATATAGTTCTGAATCTTCTCCAGTCCAAAGTCTAAAATTAGGCCCAGATCCTCCAGCTGAGGAGACTGACAGAGACAAAACATTTTAACATTCAGAATCCAGACGAATTCTAGTGTTACCTGAAGATTGCCCACCAAGTCCTGGTATGAATCTGTCCTCAACAGTAAATCATCCAGGTATCCTATGCTGGAAATCCTCTTAATTCGAAAGAGAACTAGCACCAGGGCTAAAACTCTCTTGAACCCTCTCATGGCTGAGAAAAGGCCAAGGGCAGGGCTGCAAGTTGATCATGGTCTTCACCTACAGCGAATCTCAGGAAACGCTGGTGACTTAAGCAGACCCTTGTGGATCCTCACTAATACAGCTTTTAGATCCATTATGAGCTGGAGCCCTGCTTTCTTGAGAATGGTAACAAGGTGTTCATTGATCCCTCGGAATCTCCTTGGAATCTCTCTATAGTCGGAACAGGAACAATACTTACACGCTGCCTATTTGCACCGATTCCATTGCTACTGTTATGTTATGTGTTCTTTGTACATCTTTACAAGTGCATATTACCACGGTTAAATCTTTCTACTCTTTGTTAGCATAGTGGTGCAAAATATATTGCCTTTTGTATTGCGTGTGTGCATAAGATATGACTATATAATTGTTATTGCCTATGCACATTAGTGTTCCTTTTTAGACATTTTTGGAAGTGTATCGTGTGGGGGTGCTGATCATACCACTATATATTAGTGACCTATTATATGGCCTATGGGACAGGGCCATTTTAATGACTAAGCACCCCTCTTTTATTAGTATTAAACTCTTTACATTTTCCCCAAACACTTACAATCATCATGTTTCTGAACAGCTGCTTTCGAATCTCTCAGCTCAGCTTCCATAAACTTCCTGTCCAGTACAAGATGACAAAGGACTGTGCAGACTCCAACAACTGTTCATCTACTAGCTTGGAAAAGAGAGGGGGGCCAGGGGGGAGTAGCTTGACTTGCTCTGTCTGTGTGTTTGTGGAGACGCACACAGCTTACTAACACACACAAGGGTTACTACATAGCACTCTGCTTGAGAAAGCAGTCACTCTAAAACAGTAATCAGGACCAGTGCTCGGGGGACCAGCTGATCCCGCAAAAAACTAAAACTTTTAAACATCAAGGAGCAGCATTGAAATCACTTAAAATCCTTTTGACCTTAATTTCACCTTTAATGCTAAAGGTGAATGTTATATACAAATGGTGTTCAGTTATCATAATGAAATATTAGCTGGAAAATAATCTGCCTTTAGTGTGACAACTGATTTCATGCCATATCACCCTGTGTTGCATAGCTAGAGCTTTGTTTATTTATAAAGTGCTGTCATGCTTTACAGATACCTGATCTAGGTAATCGCTTTATGGAGTGAAAACCAAACATTTGCTGTTTTAATCCTTCATTGCCTTGTTTATCTACAAACTTCCAATCACCCCTAATAATGCTGGTTTGCATTCACAAATGTTACTTTTATGTAGTACATCAGATCCAATGTGATATTAAATATCAATTTTAGGCATGTTAAATAAATTAGCGAGCTGCTAATGCTATCTGAGAAATACCATAGACATGCTGAAGTAAAACTATTTTCCTTTATCAGAGTTCTGTGTATAGCTGGGTATACGCTAGTAAGGCTGCAGCTAATGATTATTTACGTTCGATTAATCGATTAATTGGATTAAAAAAATGCCACCAGCTACAGAGGAATACAAATCCCAGTAGTACATTATACAGCACAATGTACATCAGCTATAGAGGAATACAAATCCCAGTAGTACATTATACAGCACAATGTACATCAGCTATGGAGGAATACAAATACCAGCAATACATTATACAGCACAATGTACATCAGCTATGAAGGAATACAAAGACCAGCAATACATTATATAGCGCAATGTACCATGTGGGGGGTAAGTGCAGGCAGTGGGAGTTGGCTGGGGGACATTTCAAAGAGGAGAGGGGGAAACATCTCCACCACTGACATGTGATTTCTACTCTGCAGTCCCAGGCTGCCCTCCCCTCCTCGTGTACAAACAGTATACAGTACTAACCACAACCGGAGCCGGGCCAGTGAGCCCCTGATGAGATGAGATGAGCTGAGCCATCCTCCCCCGCCCACTCCTCTCGTGTTCGCTTCATCTCCCTGTAGTTCCCCGACATCTTACCTGAGCAGTCTCTAAGCAACTTTCTTCCCTGAGATCGTGGTGTGGGCGTGTCTGTCGGCAGCTGCCTCCCCCCCATGCCTGCTCCTCCAGGCTTCAGTCTTCTCCCCGTTTCCCTGTGACGATCGTGGATGGTGTGGGGGGTCTGGCAGCAGAGAGTCAGTGAGAGCTGGGTAAGGCAGGGAGGAGAAGCGGCATGCATGGAGCCGCGAGCAGGGCAACTATTCGAATGCCAACTAATCGATGATGGAAAACATTGACAACAGTTTAGTTGTCTAAGCCCTATACACTAGTAACATTTGTCTTTAACAAATTTATTTCTGGAATGTTTGTTCGATTATTTAATAGTTAACAGGGCCAAATTGACGACCATTTTAAACTGTAGTGAGGAAAAATATTGAAGGAGATGGGATGCCAAATATTTTTTCAAGTGAATGAAATTCTAACACTGAATGTGCTGTTTGTTCAGGTAACTCCATCATTTCCAAAATCGAACTTTCTGACGAGTGTTTTTGTATGAATGTACGTAACTCTACCAGTGTATGGCCAGTTTATTCAGTTACAGACAGAGGCAGATTAGGCAGACCTTTTGGTGGCTAGGTTTTTTAGGTGGCCAGATGTGCGGTGTAACTTCATCTTTCTCTGCTTGGTGTATCAGAAATTCAAAATTTACTGGTGGCTGTAATAAAGCAGCTCCTCTTACCTTACCAGTGATACTTGGACATCGAACTTATTGTAGCTGAAACACTGTAATGAAGGTGAGGCATTTTCAAACACACTCACAGACTCCTTTCAAACAGTGAAGCAAAATCGATTTCCAGATCACCATATTAGCATAAAAAGGGAATGGGGTGGACCTGTGCACTACAACAATGACTGGATGAAAAACTAAAGCCCTGTGCATGAAACATATGCTCAGTTTATTCATTCCGAGAGTTAATTTACAGTTAGACTGAAGTGTACCTTTAAGGAAAAAATCTTGGATAAAAATATAAAACTTCGAGTTAAGTGCTTCTAACAGCAGAGCTCTGAAGGTCATTAAATATAACCTTTTTGTCTGTTTCTGCAGCCAAGAGTATGGATTCTATTTCTATATAAATGATCTGCTCTCCTGAACCCGACATGCAAAATAATTTTGTATCTACATATGTCATACTTTTAAGTGGACCTGACATGACATCAAACATTGAAAAAATAATACAGCCTTCCCCACTAGGAGTATTGGTATACCTGATACTATTATTCTTTTCAAGTTTCTTCTACCCTCTCTTCATTCTTCTCTTTCTATGGGGCCTCTCCCCTATTCCTTTTTAATATCCTTTACCTGGTTCAGTCTGTTTAACTATGCTGCTGAGAAAATTGATGATTTTCGATACACGATCAAGGATGAGACACGTAGCGGCTCTAAGATCTCTTATTCATTTACTATGTTGTTACATTCGATATGTTGCTATTGTTTTTCTGATGCTCTGCTATATTGCAGCAACGTGAACCACTTTTCTATGTATATTTTCTGCAAAACTTTAATAAAAATATTCAAACAGAAAAAATAATACAGCCACAAATAATAAGACACCGGTGGCACATATCTTAGCAACAGGTCTTTTCTACATCCCTCAAACTTTGGCTATACTGTAAACTGGCCTCGGTTTCTGCTCCACGTTTGTATTCAGTGCTGCCTACAAGACATAGGCATACTTCAAAAATGTTTAGTTGTCTTTTAGTTAGCCACTGAAGAGCTTGATTGGATTGTGGGATACCAGGGTAGGGGGGCAGAGCTCCAATACACTGTAGAGCTGTGTCAAGGATTTGAAAGACATTGAGTACCAGGTATGGGGGCTTCCCTCAACCATGACAGATGTCCATGTTTATGCAACCAACAGCTAAGTGCTTTGCCTGAGGGTAGTTGGATTATGCTAGAGTGTCCCAATACCCTCACATCTCAATTTCAGCAACAGATTTGGCTAATTATGGTGATAGCCAGGTATACTTTAGGATTACACAATAATACATCACATCTATAATTTAAGTACAGATGCACTTGTGCAGCACTTTGGATATTTTGGAGACCGCAATTTAGGCCCTATGTATGTAGCAAGTTGATCCCGACTGGGATACTGCATTCTTGGTGGTTATAATAATTGTTATTTGTGAGTGAAAGTAAACCTGCACTACACTTGCCAATGCTAATTTTTCTATGGACGATGCCAATTTGTCTATGTACATAGTAAAAGTTGTGATGTCAAACCCTGCATTAAGGTTACAAAACCTATTGTGAAAAGAAAGAGAAATAAAGGTTTTTTTTTAGTAAGAAAATCAAGTTTTCTTTCTCATTCATCAAGTGAGGCTGGAACATCCACCTGAAAGCTGGCCATACACTGGTAGATTTTTGTACTTTCCTCCATGTGAAAAATCTTATCAGGCCATAAGATAATGCCATCTATGCCAGACTTGACAAATGTTGTTAAAAATTTCACTTGATTTTAACATTTGATTCTGGCATGAAATGGAGTTTCTTAAATGAAAACCACATTCGCTGTTAGAAATTTGTTGTTCAAGAAAAAATTTCCATCCTTCCATTCTTCAATTTTTTTTGTCACTACAGTCGAAACAATTGTCGATTTCATCCTATTAACTATTAGAAAATGGAACAAAAATCCAGAAAAATGTTTTTTCCAGTGTATGCTTTACCTATATACTTTGTACTCAGGGCTGCCCCTATAATTAGGCAGCTTTGAGGTTGTTGCCTCAGGTGGCATCTCATTGGGGGGCGGCCAGGTG
>NW_017306868.1:808974-864743 GCF_000935625.1 Nanorana parkeri | reverse complement strand
TGCCTAGAGATGTTAGTGAGCTAGGCGGGACACCAGACAGAGCCACTGACAGTATGGTCCGGCATCCGCTGCCGCCCATCAAATCCCCCCAGTGAGACCATTGTCAGTCACCGACCCCCCCTTCCTGGGAAGAAATCATCCTAGGCATCAAATAACAGAAAGTTGGAAGATATGTTTCTGGCCTTCATGTTGCCACAAGCTAATGTGACTCTTCTCCTTCTCCTCTACTCTTGCTCTGCCATTTTCAGTAGAAGACACCACTGGTGGCCAACTTTTTCTTCCACATTTTCACAGCCTGCTTACTAATGACGTCAGCGCCAGATCCGTGTAGAGAAAAGAATGAATAGACTTTTTCCCAAGATCTTACAAGATTATTTTTTCTGCACTGATCAACGCAAGGTATTGCGGAAAGGAGGTGCATTTGGAGTGGCATTCGAATGAATGGTACTGCAACACACCTCCCGCACTGTTAACACACGGTAGGTGCGTGGCATGGTACTGTGCTTTAATTGCACAGACCTGGCATGAACAGGCCCTTACAGCGTGGCAGGTGAATTGAGGTGCAGTTCATTTCAATGGCACCTCAAACGCTCCTCCTGACCGCAATGCATTACTTTTTTCAACTGCACCACGCTGCATGGTATTGCAGCAACTGCACGATTAATGCATAGCCCTGATGTGAACGCGCCCATAATCCAAACATCTGCTTTTGTTGAAAATGGTACAACACTCGGCTCTTTTACAACTACAGCATGAGCAGGTAGGTGACACTGCAAGGGAATAATGGGTTCACCCTCCTTACTATGCTGTGCAGCAGGAATGTCTGGACAACAAGACGGACAGAAGATAACTGCTAATCCTTTGGCAGGTGAAACATTTCCACGTAGTTATTTCTGCAAGAAAATGTTCCAGTTTGCCTAAGGTCCAGCTTCTGTGAGACAGTTCAGGACATTTAGAAGCCGGAACAGTTCTGCGCGTCTCCTGAGCTGTCGGAATGTAAAGGATGTGACACCAATTAGCGGCGGAGTGCGGAAGTCAGCGGCATCAGTGCGGGTCTGTGTAGCTAGCTGGTGTTGGGGGGCGGGAATTGCATTGTGGGATGGGGGGGTCACCTGGGCTGGCACGCTGTGCATAAGATTGTGACAGTCACTGTCATGTATTGGAATTCTATGTTGGGACACGGTGGAATGTTGTTTATCCTTGTACTATGGAATTTGTCTTTATCAGTTCTCTGGACCGGGGACCGGGCTGTGTGCCCGGTTAAAACATTCTACTGCAGTACTCTGAACCTGCATTCAGTTCATTTCAATGTTACACAATAATTTGCGTGGAAACCGATGACCAACAGTTGTGCTAAAGCCAATGATACTGCCTGTCCTAGCACGTCACATTGTAATGTTTTCAGGCTTAGTAAAATGCATTAAAACGTATGGGTTGAGGCAGCGGGGATATAGTCAGGTAGCCTTATAACCCATGTCAGTTTGCCACCTGTATCCCATTGGGGAGATTTCTCTTAACTTCCTCTCCATAGCCACAAAAGGAAGTGAAAAAAAAATCCCTCCAAAGTGAGGGAAATCCTTAGTAATCAGCAGGGTCACCAAAACTAGGGCCCCCAATTGGAAGATTTCCCCTGTATTTCTGTTCTTGTGACAACCTGAAATTTGGGATTCAGTAATAATGGTATCTGGGACAAATATCTTCGTTTCATTCAGCCTGCACTCTCCTGTTGGTACCGATGATCACAATGAGTCACTTGCTGTACCCCCTCTTTCCTTTCAGAAAAAGCTTTGCATCGTTTTCACAGCACACAAGGCAGTCTGTAACATTTGATTCTGGCATGAAATGGAGTTTCTTAAATGAAAACCACATTCGCTGTTAGAAATTTGTTGTTCAAGAAAAAATTTCCATCCTTCCATTCTTCAATTTTTTTTGTCACTACAGTCGAAACAATTGTCGATTTCATCCTATTAACTATTAGAAAATGGAACAAAAATCCAGAAAAATGTTTTTTCCAGTGTATGCTTTACCTATATACTTTGTACTCAGGGCTGCCCCTATAATTAGGCAGCTTTGAGTTTTTTTTGCCTAGAGATGTTAGTGAGCTAGGCGGGACACCAGACAGAGCCACTGACAGTATGGTCCGGCATCCGCTGCCGCCCATCAAATCCCCCCAGTGAGACCATTGTCAGTCACCGACCCCCCCTTCCTGGGAAGAAATCATCCTAGGCATCAAATAACAGAAAGTTGGAAGATATGTTTCTGGCCTTCATGTTGCCACTCTGACAGTATGGTCCGGCATCCGCTGCCGCCCATCAAATCCCCCCAGTGAGACCATTGTCAGTCACCGACCCCCCCTTCCTGGGAAGAAATCATCCTAGGCATCAAATAACAGAAAGTTGGAAGATATGTTTCTGGCCTTCATGTTGCCACAAGCTAATGTGACTCTTCTCCTTCTCCTCTACTCTTGCTCTGCCATTTTCAGTAGAAGACACCACTGGTGGCCAACTTTTTCTTCCACATTTTCACAGCCTGCTTACTAATGACGTCAGCGCCAGATCCGTGTAGAGAAAAGAATGAATAGACTTTTTCCCAAGATCTTACAAGATTATTTTTTCTGCACTGATCAACGCAAGGTATTGCGGAAAGGAGGTGCATTTGGAGTGGCATTCGAATGAATGGTACTGCAACACACCTCCCGCACTGTTAACACACGGTAGGTGCGTGGCATGGTACTGTGCTTTAATTGCACAGACCTGGCATGAACAGGCCCTTACAGCGTGGCAGGTGAATTGAGGTGCAGTTCATTTCAATGGCACCTCAAACGCTCCTCCTGACCGCAATGCATTACTTTTTTCAACTGCACCACGCTGCATGGTATTGCAGCAACTGCACGATTAATGCATAGCCCTGATGTGAACGCGCCCATAATCCAAACATCTGCTTTTGTTGAAAATGGTACAACACTCGGCTCTTTTACAACTACAGCATGAGCAGGTAGGTGACACTGCAAGGGAATAATGGGTTCACCCTCCTTACTATGCTGTGCAGCAGGAATGTCTGGACAACAAGACGGACAGAAGATAACTGCTAATCCTTTGGCAGGTGAAACATTTCCACGTAGTTATTTCTGCAAGAAAATGTTCCAGTTTGCCTAAGGTCCAGCTTCTGTGAGACAGTTCAGGACATTTAGAAGCCGGAACAGTTCTGCGCGTCTCCTGAGCTGTCGGAATGTAAAGGATGTGACACCAATTAGCGGCGGAGTGCGGAAGTCAGCGGCATCAGTGCGGGTCTGTGTAGCTAGCTGGTGTTGGGGGGCGGGAATTGCATTGTGGGATGGGGGGGTCACCTGGGCTGGCACGCTGTGCATAAGATTGTGACAGTCACTGTCATGTATTGGAATTCTATGTTGGGACACGGTGGAATGTTGTTTATCCTTGTACTATGGAATTTGTCTTTATCAGTTCTCTGGACCGGGGACCGGGCTGTGTGCCCGGTTAAAACATTCTACTGCAGTACTCTGAACCTGCATTCAGTTCATTTCAATGTTACACAATAATTTGCGTGGAAACCGATGACCAACAGTTGTGCTAAAGCCAATGATACTGCCTGTCCTAGCACGTCACATTGTAATGTTTTCAGGCTTAGTAAAATGCATTAAAACGTATGGGTTGAGGCAGCGGGGATATAGTCAGGTAGCCTTATAACCCATGTCAGTTTGCCACCTGTATCCCATTGGGGAGATTTCTCTTAACTTCCTCTCCATAGCCACAAAAGGAAGTGAAAAAAAAATCCCTCCAAAGTGAGGGAAATCCTTAGTAATCAGCAGGGTCACCAAAACTAGGGCCCCCAATTGGAAGATTTCCCCTGTATTTCTGTTCTTGTGACAACCTGAAATTTGGGATTCAGTAATAATGGTATCTGGGACAAATATCTTCGTTTCATTCAGCCTGCACTCTCCTGTTGGTACCGATGATCACAATGAGTCACTTGCTGTACCCCCTCTTTCCTTTCAGAAAAAGCTTTGCATCGTTTTCACAGCACACAAGGCAGTCTGTGATTGGATGAGGGTAGATAGCGACGTTGATCCAAACCTCCTCCAATCACAGAACACCTTTCTGTAAACAACATTTTGTGAAAAGATGGCAAGGCTTTTTCTGAATGGGGGATGGGGTGACTCACTGATCAGCGTACTGAAGATGGAACTAGAAATCTCAGTGTCGGAGTTCGGCTCCAACAGGGCAGTGCCGGCTGAATGAAACTAAGGATTAAAGGATACATTCACCTTTTGCAAAAATTTAAGAAATGCATATTTAATAATTTAACAAAAAATATTACTTTTCTTTAATTTTTGCATTCAAGCCTGGAAAGCACTGCAATATGATCACTCTATCAGGGCTGCAGAGCTCAGGCTTCTGAACATTCTCTCCCAGGCAGAGCTTCATACTGAGGTACGGAGTTTCAATTAGACATGGGGAAGAACGGCTGGACTTAAAACAGCATTAAATCACCTCATACAGCGTCCAGCCGTCCTCGCTCTGGTTAGATGCAGTAGAGCTGTCCTTATTTCTGTCCAGCTGTCCTTCCCCCCATCTCTCCTAACTGATATTTTTATATGATCAAATATGCATTTATTTCATTTTTGCAAAAGGTGAACTTATTCTTGAATCCTTGGTTTCATTCAGCCTGCACTGTCCTGTTTGCAAAAGGTGAACCTTTGGGGCTGGTTCATGGCAGCAAGCCGAGCTGAACGTTTGGCTGCCAGTTTCCGATGAGTGGAAACAGTACTGATGTGCCGATCCCGGCGGTCCCAACTAACCTGGTATGAACAGGCCCTTAAGCCCTTCACGACCCATGACGGGATAATCCCATCATGAATCCTGAAGGGGTTAATCAGACTCCGCCGGGACTCTATTCAGAAGAGCCGCCTGCCGCCAGATCGCTTCCACGATCCAGTAAAGTGGCCGCCGACACCCCAGCCGTGTGTCCCGGGCTCTGCTGCCCCTCTTACGGGCTTGGGACCAGTGTCCCGGGTATCAGTGGGAAGGAGATTGGTGAACGTCCATTCACCGATCTCCCCGTTCTATGGGACCGGGAGCGATGCGTATTGCATCACTTCTGGTCTGCATTTCAATAGCTTATTTAGAGTGGAAAGGTGATACTAGAGGTCTTTTGGATCCCCAGTATCACCTTTCACCACCAATATGCTATCACATGGGGGGCTTGTAAGCTCCCCTATGTGATGGCAATTAAAGTAAAGTTAAACAAACAAACCAGTTTTAAAAATAATATTAAATACATTAAATGTACAAATAATAATAAAATATTGTTTAGCACGCGCGTGGTCACGTAAACTACGTTCGAAAATGACGATTGCGCTACACATTTTATTAAGTAATTTTCAGGCCTAAAATGTGGATTATAACATGCAAACAAAAAATGAAAAAAGGCCTTTGTCCTTAAGGGGTTAATGAGCGCTGTAGCCACCAGAGATGGGAACATGTCCTCATTGGTCATTTATTTCTAATGTGCAAAAATAGTTTTTGTCCGGAGTTCAACTCTTTGCTGCTTTTCCACCATTTTTTTTTTAAAGCTCTAAGGCCTCATTCACAC
Organism: Nanorana parkeri; assembly: GCF_000935625.1. Lineage (NCBI taxonomy): Eukaryota > Metazoa > Chordata > Amphibia > Anura > Dicroglossidae > Nanorana > Nanorana parkeri. Next base: position 859,133 of record NW_017306868.1, on the reverse strand, counting down.
GGGCATTCCGATCAGGTCCGCCTGTTGATTTTTTTTTTTTAGGCGGACCTGATTGGAAAAAAGGAGTGAGATGAACCAATAGGAGTCAACTCAAAGTGCAGCTGGTCAAAAAAGGGTCGGAGAATTAATATTTAGTACAAGTTTATAAATTTATTTAGTATTAAAAAAAAGATTTTTTGGACATACTCAATGTACCAGTAAAACCAACACCCAATAAACGTCTAAAGAATGGTCATTGCAACAACCCGTTCACTCACACATTCACTCTGGGACGAGCTGATCAGCGTATTATATAATGCCGGATGGTCCTCAAAGATGTTTGAGGACCATCCGGCATTATATAAATACATGTTAGTATGGAGATACAGTGTTGCAATAAAAGAGACCGCTTGAGGCCCTGAGCATATATATGTATCCATTGATACTACGTGGATAGAAATAGTTTGTGTTCTTTTGAACTGTATATCATTGCTAAAATACATTTATTTCCCATGATTCTCAGCTCCATCTAGTGGCCAAAATGCAGTATTTTCCCCATTCATGTGTGTGTTTTTTATGAGTGAACGGGTTGTTGCAATGACCATTCTTTAGACGTTTATTGGGTGTTGGTTTTACTGGTGCATTGAGTATGTACAAAAAATCTTTTTTTTAATACTAAATAAATTTCTAAACTTGTACTTGTCTGTATGAATGAACCAATTGCAGAACATTCAACCATAAGATACATTTTACTAAACATTTGCTTTTGCCACGTTTCCACTACATCTGGTTGACTCGCACAGAACAAATGTACATGCAGTTTCACTGGATGAATAAGCTATGTTGATTGTTTTTTTGTAAATAGACCTTGTCATTTTACAGGCAAATCTTGTTTATCGTTTTTAAAGCGTATTCGTGCTATTCACCCAGAATTTTCAAAGAGGATCCATCGTTTTCAGGGAATTCACCCATCATTTTCAAACAACATTCACCCATTAAAAGCTTTGGAGAGAGTTTTCATTAGCAAACAAGATTCGTTCATTTGCTGCATTAGGCATAGAGGTACTGCTCTTTGAAAATGAATGCCATAAAATACAGACAGATGAATGTCCGCACACCGAAACTTTTATAAATAGACCCCAGAGCAATCATGTGGCAGCTTATACATAAATGTTTATAGGATTAGCTGCTGCACTTTTCTACCCGAGCACTTTATTCTTTGAAGTATAGAACAGTTTGCATTATTTCATACTGTAACATGGGTTGGGTTAATTTGAAATGTAAACTTTTTGCTTTTAATGTGATTACTTTTTCTTCTCTCAACCTGCAATGTCTTTGTATCAGTAGGTGAATTGCACTCAGTTAAAGTGGTGCTTGCTTGGAAATGAAGTGCTTCATAGGAAGTGTGGATAGAAAGCACAGTCCTATTGAGCTCCCTGATGGTGTAGCTGTTAATCTAGGAAGAAGTCCCCAGACCGGCATCTCAGACAGGAAATGCTCCAAGAATCAAGGTAGGTCTCTAGTCAGGATAACAACAAAAACAATGTACAGCGCTCTCGGGTGGAATTTGGAAGTGGTGTGGTATGCAGCCCTAGAGACCAGGAGGAGGCACCTGTAATTGATGCAACTAAAAAGACACAAGAGGGCGCAATAACCTGTGTGTACGCTCGCAAAGGAAAAAAATGTCACTTACATTGGTGTCCGAGGACTGGAGGAAAGGCGGCCTCCGATAAGGATCGAGGGGTCCAAGGAGAGAGGATATTTCAGGATACCATCTAAAATGTATATGTATTTATTGGAAGGTTCAGGATTAGATGCACATCAAAAAAAACTATGGGAACGATAACATTTCAAATAAGTGATGATCTATGTTTAAACTGGATTATATATCTTTTTTGCATTGACTGATATCACATTAGATAAGGTACTTGCACTCAGGGCAGCCGTCAGAAATTTTGGGGCCCCTTACACGGCTTTAGGTCAGGCCAGCCCCCGGCCCCCGCTGGACACGGGCTTAGAGACGCGCTCGACGCAGGGCTTAGCGATGTGCTGGACACAGGACCCACCTGAGAGTGACCCTGCAGAGCCCACCATAGATGCTGCACAGCCCATCTGAGACTGTCTATGGTGGGCTCTGATCCTTACATGAGTATCGGCCGAACCCCCCTGATGGCTGCCCTGCTTGCACCGGTGCAGCTTAATAAAATAGTTTGATGTATTGAAGCTGAACTTCAGGTAAACAGCTAAATACAGAGATGAAATGCATTGCATTCAAGTACCTCAGCTATTAATACAATTGTAGCTTATTTGTGTGTCACTCAGCTGTGGATCCCCAAATCATCTCTGAATTTAGGCTAACACTGTCCTTCCTTCTGGAGGGTGGCTACTTATGTTCCCAGTGGTCCCTGTGTTTGTTGTAAAGTAGCCACCGCTCCAAGCTCGCTCCCGTGTTAGACTACAATCTCACGTTTAAAGGAGAACTATGGGGTTAGGGCTTTTCCCCATAGTTCTCCTAAGGGTAATGGAAGGACACAAACTAGCGTCCTCCCGTCACCCTAAGCTCAGTATACCGCAAGCTACAGCTCGCAGTATACTGAAACGCCGCACCCGGAACGGATCCCGACAATTCTGTCTGGATCCACCCAGATGCGTGAGTGACAGCTGGCTCTGCCTATCTAAAGGCAGAGCCAACTGTACCCGCCCCCTCCCCCGTCTGTTCCGCCAGTCAGCACTGGAGGATAGGACAGTGGAGGGGGGAATCCCTGCAGGGAGCTGTGAGTGACAGTCACGGCTCTCTGCAGGGATAGATCGAGAAGTGAGCGAGCGCCGGTATGTGTTCGCTCACTTCCCGATCTACTGAGCCGACCTGTGACAGTTTCATTGTCACAGGTCGGCTCAGATTATGAGGCTGAGTGAAAATCACTCGCCTCATAATTCTCCTTTAATTTACTAATTTGTATTTAGACTGTAGTCTATCACAGGAGCGAGCTTGGAGCGGTGGCTACTTTATAACACAGACAGGGACCATGGGGAACAAAGATAGCCACCCTCCAGAATGAAGGACATTGTCAGCATGAATTCAGAGATGATTTGAGGATCTGCAGCTGACTGATACACAAATAAGATACATTTTTGTCAATAGATAAGACACTTGAATGTATTTTTAGGATTTAGCTTCTGAGTTTAATGTCACCTTAATTCCCTCCAATGTTCTCTAAAATTGTTACGTGGTATCTCGTGTTACTAAGATATGTTTATTTCCTATAATCTTCAACTCTATCTAGTGGCCATAATGTGACATTCTCCCGATTTTACTCATTTCATACTCTTTAAGAATTAACCTAATTTTATTACTACCCATAATATTTGAAGAACATTCGAACAGAAGAACATTTGATGTTGCCCTATTCACCCAACAGCTGGGTAATTCTCACAGAACTAACCAGCAGTACATGCAGTTTTGCTGAATGAATAGATTGTGCAACAGCTAGAAAATGCTGTATTGTTGTCCATTTACAGTGCATGCACCTTCTCTGAACATCAGCCAAGGCAAGGCTAAAATGTGAATTTGTCTGAACACGTTTGGGCAAATACCTCACAGAATGTTGTTCTCAGGGTTAGAAGTGTTGTGGTGAAAGTAGCTGTATTACATGAACTGTCATCCTTTTTTTGTTTTACAGTGGAACTTGTGGCAAATATTGACAGGAGAGTTGTTCGTGTCACTCAGGTAAGGGAAACTTTTATTGTATCATTTCCTATAAAAGAATCTGGAAAAGTTCTTAGAGATATTGTTCACTTGGAAGGAACCTGTTAGAAGAAAAATATGGAAGCCACAGTTTGACATGTTTGTGACAGTGCATCCTGCAGTGCTGTTATTCTTATTCTTCCATCTCCTTTTTTGAAGCCACTGATCTGGAACAAGCATGTGTATCTAAGGTGTCGGAGCTACTGATATGCACACGCTTGTCCTGTGCTGGTGATTCAATTAAGAAGCAAGCATAATGGGAATTGGCTTGGAGCATGCACTGTCAAAAACAAGTTAGCAGTGGTGGATCCCTGTCCTGACAGGTTCACTTTATACTGGACCTAAACTCAAAATTTTATGAGGAAACAGGTCATGCATTGTTTCATGTTAAGTTGTGTGTCCCTCTGCATTACTAGTGCAACGTCAGCATAGTTTTAATTTACTTTATAGACTCTGCTGACATCATCTCATCAGTGCACTCAACCATGTGATTTTGAGCTTGAGTTCCACAGGACCCGTGGTTTCCAAGTGTCGGATATGTTTCTACATTTTAGGATTCAGCAGGTTTCATAAAGTGGCCTAAACTTTAATTTGAGGTTTACTTAACCACTTCCGGGCCGCAATACATCTATAGACGGCAGCCCGATAAAGTGGTTAAAACTGCTTTTAACCGCAGGCGATTGCTGTTAATATACAAGCAATCCGGCGTCTGTACAGCCTCCCCCCCCCCTTGAAGTGGTTAAAACAAGCAGCCGTGTTCTTGGTACCGCTCTTAACAGCAGGCGATTGCTGGTAATTTACAAGCGATCCGGCATCTGTACAGGCGCCCGGATCGTTTGTACCGTGCGGCGGCCTCCCCCCCTTGGCTGCCGCTGTCTTCCCCGGGCACCGTTGTCCCCGTGTGGCTCCCGGGAGCGGCTCGGCGGGTCTCCCCGCAATGATCGGAGAGAGATTCAGCGGATCTCTCTCCGATCACTGGACCCAGAAGTACACAGTCTCCGGCTCTTGGAGCCAGGAGATGAAGCTGGGGAAGCAGATCTCTGCTTCCTCAGCTTCTTTGGGGTCCCTAGGTGACATTAGGTGTCTAAAAGACCCCTGATGTCTCCATAAAGAGGACCTGTCACACCCTATCTGCTATTTCACTTGTTAGCCCCCTATGTAAAGCAATAGGATTAGTGTAAAAAAAAAAAAAAGTGTTTAAAAATTAAAGTAACATATAAGAAAAAAAAATGCCAAATAAATGTTTTTAGGTCCCCGGCCCCCCACGTGCCCGCACATACACAAGCGTCCTTGCACCTACGTGCGAAAACGACAATTGCGCCACATGTTAAATATCGCCGCGAACGTTCGACAGAGCAATAATTCTAGCGCTGTCAATCATTGTTAGCACTAAACTGATGAGCGGTAAAAGCGCTTAAAATGTTCCCTATGGGAAATTTTGGGTATCAACTTTTTTTGCGGCTTCACGGCGAACGCAATTTTAAAGCTTGACATGTTTGGTATCTATTTACCCGGCGTGATCCCGTCTTTCATATTTTACAAAAAATTGGGTATTATATTATATTTCTGTGCACTACAGTAGTCTAGCACATTACTAACAGGGACGTGGCTTTTTTTGGTCATTTTGTTGCCTAAATTACAATGGATTTTATATCGGAGTAAATAAATGTGCTTTCTTCTAGCTTGGTGCAAACCCTACCGCCATAGGAGAGCAGAAATTAAAGCATGGAGAAAGCACTCTCATGAATGAGGATCAGACCCTCTTCTTGGTAAACTCTTTATATCCTTACACTCTATTTTTTAATAAAGAGAACCCCCAAAATACCAAACTGTCTGCAAAGCCAAAGCCTGGCTCACAAGTGAACAAAAAGCCTCGTCCAGCTACTTCCCCAAAGAAGACAATAAAGGACTTTTTTGGTGGGGCTCCATCGGAAAACCAGAAGAAAAGAGAGCAAGAGGAAGATGGTGAATTGGAACCAAGCAGTAAGAGATCAAAGTGCCAGGAATCCGAATTGAAAGCAGCAGAAGATAGTGATGATTCAGACAAAGAAGGCATTTCCAGTAAACTGAAAGAATTTCAAGAGTTAGCAGCCAGAGCTAATAGCACTAATACTAAACTACCTCATGAATCCCGAGACACACTGAGGGGTGGAACCTGCAGTAAGGACGTTTGGGAAGAGCATGGAAAGCTCCTGGTGTTTAACAAGAAAGGTGTGCAAGCTTCTTCCAAGGTACACAAACACTCAAATCACAGCTTATCATTTAAGCAGTGATCAATTCAAATGATATTTCGTTTTTGGGTAGAGTGGCATTACCTCAGACAATATCAAAACATTAACACCAGTCCCTGCCCCATCAATTGAACCCACAATATTCAGACACACTAATCAGTTAAGCTACCAGTATGTTTAGGGCAGTGGAAGGAGACCAGAATGTCCCGGTTAAATCTGCACAGGAGAACATATAAGTTGCAGGGAGAACATACAAGTTTCTTGAGGATAGTGTTCCTGGTGAAAATCAAATATAAGATCCTAAAAGTGCAAACCAGTAAGCCACTGTACTCGGTATATTATGAGACTAGAAGGCTTATCTTACTAAAACAGAACAAATGATCACTTAAAATGCTTTAAAGTGATATTAAACTTTCATTTTTTTTATTCTGAGGGCCAGACTTGCTTGAAATTACATTTGTTTCTGCTTTAAAAATGTTTATTTTTTTTGTAGCTGTCCCCAAACCGATTGCCCCCCCCCCCCTTCCTGTTTGCGGGTGTCTCCATCAGGAAGCCGGCTACTGAGGAGACACCCGTGTGTGCGCGTTCCCGCTGCTAGTTGTGTGCGTCCATAGAAGCACACAGCTTGCTGCAAGCCATGCCCCCCGCTCACACTGTTACACTTTGACTGATGGCAGAAGGAGCCCAGGAATGCCCTGAATACCCTCGAGCAGGAATTTCAGGGAAAGCCATGTATCTTCCCAGTACCAGCAGAGGAGATGACTGACCGCAGGTAAGTGTGGGGGGACGGGGGACACAGAAATACACTGGGTGTTTTTTGCATTATTTGAGATTTATAGGCTGACCCCAACCAATACAGCATAGTGTGGGAAAGAGTTTGGGTTCTTTTTCCCCTTTTTTTGAATTTTTTTTTTTTAACTGTAACCCTGCACATAATATTTCCCTTTACCTCCTGAACTGTGACCTAACGAGTGGTTCTAACACTTCCTCACTGTAAAAAAAAAATCATTTCTCCCAGCATTCCTTGGGGGGGGCACGATTAGTAAATCTTCTACAGATGGGAGTAGCTGTTGCCTCACTATACCAGGACTCTAGGCATAGTAAAGAACACAGCCCCATTTAGCCTGGCTACCCCTGCATGTACTGAACACACCCAGTTTTGCTAAGTATCCTGGGGAGGTAGGTTGTCACTCCAGATCCAGCTCTGCTGGATCAAGACTTTCAAACTGGAAATTCTTCTATCAAGTGCTGCTGGCAGTGTCATACCAAACCCTCGGATTTTGGAAATGCGACCCAGCAGCCAATGTTTTTCATGCAGTGTTTTACTGAACCCTCAGATTAAGATATTCATTGCGACTACTATTTTGTTCCCCCATGACATACTGAACCCCCAGATTCTGATTGAGTCATTGAAGTAGCCATCACCATTGTTCATACCCAGCAACCAAGACTTGGATGTGCACTGCACAGTTCCCTGTTCTGCATGCATCATACTAAACTACTGCAGCAGCCTCACCTGGCTCATTACATGGCAGACTTTCAGATTGTGGGTAGTCACTGAGAGATCACCAGTAAGGATGGGCTCGGACGTGTTTGCAGCTCCACGTGCCGAGTCTGCCAGGAAGCTGGCAGCGCCAATCACAGGCACTGAGACATTTCCCGATCTCTGCAGCTGCGGACCGGGAAAATGTCTCAGTACCTGTGATTGGCGCTGTCAGCTTCCTGGCGGGCTCGGCACGTGGAGCTGCAAACACGCCCGAGCCCATCCTTAATCACCAGGAGTAGTGAATAGGCTGTATGGTGAGACTACTGCAGTGTCTCTTGGTGTCCCTATAACTACTTAATGCTAGCCTGGGCCCACACCTTACTTTAACTATATTGCATGGTTTTGCTTTTGTCTGCCGACATCTTTGATATGGGCTGGCAAGATTTTAGGCACTAGGAACCTTCTTTTTAATCCAGTTCCCAAAGGGGACCATTCTCTGGCACACACTTGTAGGAAGTGGTTGAAGCTTGCTCCTTGCACATTTTGCAGTGGCGGTATTGAACCCAGCATGTGGATCTTACCTTCAGCTCTGTTACTACTGCTCCAGATAGCCACTGGAATCACAGCAGATTGCAGTACTGCACAGCTGGCAGCTTGTATTACTCATTATGTGTTTGGATAAGCTGATAACCTAGTGTTTTGTTTGTTTTTTCGAAGCCTGTGGACGTGCATCAAAACAAACTTCCCCCTGTGAACAAAAAAAGTGAACCGTGAAATCACAGCACACAAAAACGTGCACAAGGGTGCAAGGTCCTTCCAAAGAAGGGACCTACTTCCCCGACCCCCCGGGGTGCAAGGCTCCTGACAGGGGTTGAGACTGTTGGCCCACCAACCTGAAGGCCGGTGGACCCATTTCCTTCGGGGACCTGCCGGAGCGGGTCCCTCACAGCACTAGGCAGGGGGATCTCCCGAAGAGAAACCCCCCTCCTGGGTGGGAGGAGACAGAGAACCCCATAGGAGCGCACTGCAATGGAACGCACAGTACTGGGCGTTCCGGTTTGGGCGATTGAACTGTGGGCAGGAGGTGTGTTTGGGGTGCCATTCAAATGAATGGCAACGCACCTCCCGCACCAGAAGGTCCAGTAGGTGCAATTGTATGGTACAGTGCGTTAACCACACAGGACTGTTCGATGAACACACTGCATTAGTGTGAACGTGCCCTCAAATACACTGACAGACACACACAACCACAGACGCAATCTCACACACATATACACTCAAAAAAAATATATAATTTTTTTTCTTTTAAGCTCCACCCAGTCTCCCTACATTATGAAAACTGGATTGGATCCTCAACCTGGGGTCCAGTGTGGGCTGCTGTGCTGTGACGGAGCTCCATCCATATGTGCATTGCTTGTATAACTCCCATGCGTGCCCCGTAGAGATGCTGGGAGCCAGAACGTGATGGTCCTGGTACCTCTACAAGACATGCGAGGAAGCTGTAAGCAATGCATGTATGGATGGAGCTCCCTCACGGCCATATCTCCATCCCGCCCCACGTCAAGCTGACACTTGGCGCCGAGCAGCATATGAATTGTTGCTTGGCGTGGGAACTGACAGTGCTGTGCTAGGGGGAGGCTAAGAAGCCTCTCACCAAGAAAAGTAGACGGCACGAGGCGACCCACTGAACATGGGGTCGCGACCCACTTTTTGGTCACGACCCACCAGTTGAGAACTAAGGCTTTAAACTGAATCTGTTCATACCTTTTTAGTGTAGCGTAGGTACTTAGGACAGCTGTAAGTTTTCTACTGTTGTCTGTGCTTTATTGGGCAGATTTACACTCCCAACTGCGCAAGTCACATTGATCAGGAATTAGGGAAAATAACACAGAGCTGAGATGCTTTTCATCACTGCCTATTCTGACATATACAGTTGGCATAACTGTACAGTGTGTGTATGTATGTATGTAAGTGGTAAAAAAAAAAAGTCCGCCTGCGAGAATGTCCTAGTTCAGAAACAAATGTTTGGGTGCAATTATATTATAAAGTATGATAGTTCAAAATAATTATCCTGCTTTTTACTGAGAGGAAGAAAACACTCTAGTCTTCTGTCCGCATTTGAAGTAGCCTCTGCACAGCCGGAGAAATGTTGTTTTTTTTAATGAATCACCTTTCATTTGCAGATTGCTGGATTTGACATTGATGGAACGATTATCACTACAAAGTCAGGAAAAGTCTTCCCAACCAGTGCTGATGACTGGAGGTAACATTTATTAATTTATCATACATGAAATGTTAAGCTCAACTCTGGGCAATATAAAAGAAAGCATCTCCACTGCAATACTGACCTTTTAATTCAGAGCTGTCCCTGCAGTACTTCCTTTTCGCTGCAAGATGTGGTCAGTTGTCATGGTTGAATGACACCCAGTGTCACTAATTCAGGAAAAACCAAGGCATCGTATGAATGCAGGACATTATGGCCCCACCCCCTAAGGAGAGGGTATCAAAATGGCACTCCATTCATAGTGTATTGATGCAGAGAGTCATCATTTCAGACCTATTCTCTGCATCATCAGCCTAACAACGGTTCTGGGAAGGGTTCTGTCCCTTATGGGAATGCTGCTAGCCCTAAGCTGTACTACTCCCCTTCACTCCCCGCCTCAGGGTCCTTTCCAGTTCTCTCCAGGGCACCATTTTCTATCCTGCACAGGGAAGAATTTACTGCTGTTTTGGTGAAATTAATGCGTGCACAGACCATGGGGGCATAAGCGGACCCCCTCACCTTCAGAGTCTCCCTCTGACCTTTCTTTCTCTGTTTGTGCACTCCTTGAAAAAGAAGGGGCTACTTCCAGTTCTGTGGATTCAGCCCAGGAAGAGGACCAGTTTCATGACATCTCTTCCAAGCTTAAGGATGCCATCTCTGTCCTTGTGGTCGTGGTGCATAATTATTTACAGTTAGAGCTGCCTGTGTCAACCTTACAAAAGGCCTAAATTCCCTAAAAATGTCTAAACCTGCCAAAACCTTCCCTGTCCTTACTCTTTTACAGCCAGTGTTTTACTGTGACTGGGACCACCCCGAAAAACTCCTCCTCCTAAACGGTTTGCTTTGCAATACTGTATTCTAGGGGGTTCCCCTCGAGGAATAACCTCTTCTCAGTCCTGCCTGACTTCTAGACCGGTCCCTGCAGCCTGTTTTTGTGCTGTGGCGTCCTTGAAAGAAGAGGACTCCTTCCTGAGGGAAACGGTGACCCTTTTTAAGTCGAGACACGGGAATCCACCACTGGTGGGGGGGGCTATTTTTCAAAGAATGTAAACAAATCTGCGCTTCTGGAAAAATAAAATTTAGTAATAAATTAAATGAATAAAGTAAGAATAAATGTGAATATATGTGAATACCTATACCCAAAGCTGCTCTGAAAATCAGAAATTGACACAAAGTCCTCAATTTCTTTTTCTGCAGCATCTGTTCTAAATGAATGGAAAACACTCAGTACAGAGGCTTCCCATTCATTCAGAAACTGATGATAGTAAAATATTTACTATCAACAGTTTATGAATGGGTAGAAGCCTCTATAGTAAGTGCTACTACCCATTCAGAAATTCACAAATGAACAGGAAGTGATGTAAAGCACTTCCTGTTCATTCATTACTGGATACACATACTACTATGTGTTCCTGGTTATTTACAAACATTGGAGTGATCAGTTGATCACTCCAGTGTTTTGTTCTGCACAGAGGATCGGTAAATATCACAGATATTTACCGATCCTCCGCTCAGCCACGCACAGAGCTGCTGTCATCCTGAAACTGACAGGATGACAGCGGCTCTGCTCGGGCGTCCTGACAGCTGCAGCTTCTCTCCTCCTCACCGCTCGACCACCCTGACAACAGGCAGCACTGCCTCCTGCTTCAGTGGACATTTTCTCCTGGGATCCCCGCTTCCTGTATGGGCAGAGGCAGCGGGGATCCGAGGAGAAAGACAGCGTTGAAGCTGAGCGCTGAGGAGGAGAGAAGTTACAGGCTGTGCCGCCCAGAGAACGAGCTGTGTCGGCCGCCTGGCGCCCTTGTTGCCATGGCGCCCTGTGCAGCAGCACAGCTCGAACACCCCAAATGCCGGCCCTGACTTGGAAGTGCCAGGCATGTTACTAGCTATACCGGAGCAGTACTTGCAAAAAAGGAAGGAACCACCGTGTGTTCAGTAGCAGAGGTTGAATGACACATAATTACCTTACTTTTCTCCATGACTGCAGCACTCAGGGAAAGTGAAAATGTCCAGGTCATCACAACTGCACCTGGTCAAATTGTGTCTAGAAGGAGGTATGTCCTCTTCCAAAATGGCCTGGAAGCCCAGTGATAATGCCTGCTGGAGCATTACGCTAAATGAGAGAAGGATTAAACTTCACAGTCCATCACAGCAATAAGGGCCTAAGCAAAACATGCTCTGTGCCCACATGCATAAGTGGGACAAGCAGCCACAGGAGGGATCCAGGGCCCCATCGACCTATGGAAGGTAAAATACTGTGACAGGCAGGGATGAACCACTGGTTACATGTTCACCTCAATGTAAAACACTCTCAGGAAGGGCCATGCTGTGCTGTAAAGTGGGTGCAATCATGAGACAAGACTGCAGTCTTGATCCTTGAGAATTCTTGCCGGAGGGAGATGAGGTACAGAACATACAGCTCACCAGTGCTTCTCTGACCTCCACAGGAAAAACAGCCGGCACAGCAAGATAGGGGGAGAGGTTGTTACGGTGCTTTGGTAATGGGGACCTGCGATCTTACCAATCCCCTCTACCCAGTGTAGAGCTAAGGCTGTGGGGCACTTCTAGCCTGAAAAAGAGCACTATGATAAGCTATTTCCAAATTGTACAGTCATATAAGCATCCATGTGTAAACTCTGATATGCTGCCTTGTGCAGTTGCAGGGCTGTCTCAACAAAATCTCCACATGGCAGATTACTGCCTGCCTATTCCAGCAATTTATCAAAAACAAAAAAAAACAGGATTTTATATCCCTTCTGGGAAACTTGAGTTCTCTAGTAGTCTGGGTGTGTTGGCCACTAGTAGGGGCCAACCCTAGGCTGTTTTTTTTGTTTTGTACGTAGCATCTTTCTCCTGTAGGTGGCACTATAACCCATTGAACAGGATCTAAAGATATGAGATAGAAATAGTGTGTTAAAGGCTAATTCTACCTCTCTGACCATCTTACACCCAAATTTAGGGTTAACATGAAACATGGTCACAGCTCCCAAACATCAAACAGGCCCCCCTCCTCTTACTTGAATCACAGGGTCCTTTTCCCTGTAGCATCTTGTATTTATTTTTTTTACAATTCGGAACAACTGTGCATGTCTCTGCCTGCACAGCCACATCATCTATTCACACTGATCTGTGAATGGAAGACTACAAGTTCCATCTGCTACCTTGGCATAGAGACTCATAGACCGCAATGGAGCACAACTGCGGTGACATCATCCCACTTTTAGTCCATTGTATACTTTCTTCAGCTCCATAACTGAAAGTCCCTACCTCCGTACAGACTCTGGGCTAGGTAAATAGTCTGCAGAACTTGTGAATTGTACCTGCACTTTCAATGCTTTGCGGGCTCCATTCAAAAAAATAAAACATCTTTATTTTATTATGTGGGTGTATTAATTTATTTGCAAAATGTGGAATATGCCTTTTTAAATGATCATTTTATCCCAAAAATATAAAAGATGGGATCACGTCGGGTAAATAGACACCGAACATGTCAAGCTTTAAAATTGCACGCGCCAGCGAAATCGCAGAAAACGACCACTCCCAAAATTGGCCTTAGGCAACGCTTTAAAAGCTTTTAACGCTCATCAGTTTAGTGTTAACAGTAATGTTTGTGGGGGGGGGGGGCGGGGGACTTTAAAAAAAAATGTTGTGTTATTTTACATTTTTTTTTATTTGTGACTTATTTTTTTTAGCTTCTTTATTTTTTTATGCTTTACATTTTTTTTGACTTAGTTTTTTTTTTTTTACACTGTATTGCTATCACATAGGGGACTAAGAAATCCCCTATGTGATAGCCAATTCTCATGACAGGTCCTCTTTATGGAGCCATCAGGGGTCTAATGTCACCTAGGGACCCCCAGAGAATCTGATGAAGCAGAGATCTGCTTCACCAGCTTCTCACCGGTGTTCTGTAACGGAGAGTGACACTGAATGCAGGAAGTGATGTAATATACATCCGGCCGTTCAAGAACGTCCATGGACAGGAGGTGGTTAAGGTCTGTTGTAGTCTGAAACAGGAATTATGCTGGGTATGAATAGTTTATAAAGACTGTGGTGGGGCTGCAGCAACTAAATGACTAAGTCAATTATAATTGATGATAGAAAACGTTGGGATGGTGGGATTTGTATTCCTCTATAGCTGATGGTACATTGTGCTGTATATTATAGAGCGCAATGTACCACCAGCTATAGAGGAATACAAATCCCAGCAATACATTATACACTGTATGTATAATGTATTGCTTGAATGTGTTCTATTCCTCTATAGCTGGTGGTATTCTGCATTGCACTGTATAATTTACTATATTGCACACCACCCTTTTTTTTTTTTTTTTTTACTTCCACCGCTCCAAGCTTGCTCCTATGATGAACTGCAATCTCAATACAAACTAGTAGTCCATCACCGGAGCCTTTTTTAATTTTTTTTTTTTTTTAAATCCGATTAATCGAACTTAATAATCGGCTAACTAATCGATTTTGAAAATAATTGTCAGCTGCAGCCCTAGACTGTAAACTCCAGACCCAGAGAGTTTGGTTTTGGGGTGAGAGTGAAAACATCCTTATAGAGTGCTTTCTGCTCCAAGATGTTTTGATACCTTCTACCCATTCTCTCCGTTTGGTGAACTGAATGTTCGGTGTGGTGTGGAATTACATCGCCTTTTCCTATTGAATTTGTCATTCTTGTGGGTGGGATGAAAGTTAGGAACAATGTTATAAATATCTCTTTGCTGGAGTCTACAGGAGCTATAAAGGCCTTGCGGGTAACACGACTTACCAGACTGCACCTATAGATAGAATAGATAGAAAAATTATCATTTTAATTACTATAAAGTTTTGTCTAGTTCCTCAGTCATTTATTTTGACAGCATCTATTGAATGTGTTTCTGTCATTACAAAATCCGTCCGTGTTTCTATATTTTGCAGAATTTTGTATCCAGAAATTCCGAAAAAGTTGAAAGAACTCTTGAAAGATGGCTATAAGGTAAAACTAATTATACAGCCCCGGGGCTGCAGAGATGATGGATGAGCTTACACAGGAAATAGGTCGACTTCACATCCTGATGTTTCTGCTCTGACAGGGAAGGAATATGATGAAGCAATTTAATAAGTCAGCATTATTATAACAATTCAAGAGTGAAGATTCAGAGTATTACACATGCAAATTAGTGACTGGTTCTGTTTAAGATTTTACATTCTTTTTCTGATTGATTGATATATTGTTTTGAACTTAAGTTCAAAATGGCAGCTGATGAAGAACATAATTTAGCCAACAGTAACCAACCAACAGAGCATCTTATCCACACTGTGAAACCTACCTAAGAACCATATAAACACAGGTACACTGAACACACAACTTTTCTTTGGTGCTGAGGATTTTCACAAATTTGTGTAGATAGACAGGGCCATCTTTTATAGAGGCCACAGCTGAGCTCCAAAGTTACTTTTTGTTGGTATCTATTTTTCTTATCCTGTTGTTCTTCCTATTTACTGATCTATCTATTTTGCTGTTCTGGCAGGTGGTTTTTTTAACCAATCAGATGGGAATTAGCCGCGGTAAACTGAGGCCTGAAGTTTTTAAAGCGAAAGTTGAAGCAGTTTTAGATGAACTGAGTATACCTGTACAGGTCTGTATTAAACACCCAAACATGTTGATATACTGTATAGGCATCAGTTGTATCTTGGGGTACTCTTAAACCCAAAAGTAATAAAATGTTCCACACTTAGATGTGCTGTTCCACATGCAACAAATTGCATCAAATGTTGTTTTTGTTTCTTTTAGCGATTTATTTATTATTTCAAACTGTCTGTATTAAGTGCAATGGCCCTCATGTGGTGATAGGAAGATAAATACAAGTCTCATTTAGAGTGACTTTTTCACTTTCAGAAAACAAAAAGTTGCTGACAAGTATGAAGTGCAGACCATTAGCTTTTAGTTCCCTCTTGGGTAGTGTCAGAATTTGGCCACACTTCATACCTTTTCAGCAGCTTTTTGTTTTCTTAAAGTTAAACTCCAGCCAATTACATTTTTTTCCAGTAAGCCTAGCCATCTGTATAAAAAAAACCCTATGACCCAGAATCAATTAACTCAGGGGTAGGCAACCTCGGCTCTCCAGCTGTGCTGAAACTACAAATCCCATAAGGCATTGCAAGCCACAGGCATGACTCCCAGAGGCAGAAGCATGTTGCGATTTGTAGTTTCAGCACAGCTGGAGAGCCAAGGTTGCCTACCCCTGTCTTAACTTATTCCACTATCGCGTGATCCTCCTCTGCCCCTTATCCAGTTGCTGGCTGCTTTCTATGCAGCTGACTGGTTATATTGCATCCCCATGATTTAATGGCACTGCCCCTGCCAATAGGCACCATCCACTTCACCAGAAGAATTTGTACCTAGCCTGTCATGTGACTGAGGCTTTTTGTCAATGTTTTAAAAATAAAAATGAGAGATTAGCTAGAGTTAGTTGGAGTTGATAGGGAAAAAGTGTTTTGCTGTGATCGGAGTTGAGCTTTAAAGTGACTCTTTAATGGAAACTTTTACTAAGACTCATATGTAAGTTGATGTACTTTTAGAAATGGTAATTTACTTGGCTGTGTCTGGGTTTGATTCTTTTAGACATTGATGCAAAACATGCATGCAGCAAGTGAAGTCAGTACACCTAAACTGCATAGGTATTCTGCTTCTGTGACTCATAGTATTGCTGTAGTTGCATCTAAAAACCAACAAGGCAGCTAGATTTTGCTGGAGAGGTCAGTAATAGCTGCCTCCATTTCTCTGAATGTTCATTAGGGCACAAAGCAGACCACTAGTGTATTAGGCCTGCTCCTAGGACCATGGACACTAAGCAAAAAATCAAGTCTATGCTCCTCCTACTGTGGGCCTCTGTGCAGATAGTGAGAGCTCAGTTACAACTTAGTGTCCTAGGAGGCAGGATGTCTCAAGACCTTTTTCAGGATTTATGGATCCCATAAACCCACTCGAAACTGAAGTTCTTTCCTTTTTTTTGTACATTAAGATTTTATTGAATTTTCAAAGCATAGACAAAATTATAGTTACACTATAGTCAAAGATTCTTCAATCATAATGAAGAAGCATACCAGATCTGAATGTCAATCAGACAATCCTAAGACTCAGTGGAATAAGTGAATGACAAAAAGAAAGTAGAAGCGGAAGAGAAAAAGAAAGAGGTTGGAAGTGAGAATGAAAAAGAGAGAAAGAGATTGTATTTCTATAATTGCTACATTCAGCAATTATAGAAATACATTCTGATCATGAAGGAGCCAATGACAGCACATTAAGATGAAAATCAAACAGGCCCATATGGCAGTAAATCTTTCGTATCGATCTATAGATGTGGCAATCAACTCCTCCATGAAGCACACTGCGTCCATTATCTTAAACCATGGGCTGAAAGGAGGTGTATCCACCCGTCTCCAGTAGAAAGAAATTAACGACTTTGCCGTGGTCAGTAAATGAGACGTAAGTGACCTCTAATATTGGCCTACAGGTTCATCAGTGCAATGGAACAGCATACACTATGGATCAAACTTTAGGGTCATGCCCTGTATCTAGAGCTGCAACAACGATTCGATTTAGTCGATTAAAATCGACGATCGAAAACGTTACCAACGTTTTTGATCGTCGATTATTCGGCTATCTATTACCTTGCCTGTTCGCGGCTCCACACTCAAGCCCCGCACGCAGCGCACGCCACGCCCACCAAACGCGCACGCCGCGGCGGCCCGGCTCTCCTCCAATCCCGGCGCTCCTCACATCTAGCCAGGCCTACTCCAAGCTTGCTCCCATGATGGACAACAATCTCAATACAAACTAGTAGTCCATCACTGGAGCCTTTTTTTAAAAATCCGATTAATCAATTAATCGAACTTAATAATCGGCTAACTAATCGATTATGAAAATTATCGTTAGCTGCAGCCCTACCTGTATCTTTGAAATATATTTGGCCACTTGATTCCAGTAAGCCTGAATATTAGGGCAGAACCACCAGATATGTGCCCCTATGCCCACAACATTGGAGAGAGATCACTGCAGATGGCATACAATCTGGATGGAGACAGATACCACCTGTAGATCAATTTATAATTCAACTCTTCCATGGTGCAAGCTATGGAGGATATGTGGGCTAAAGATAGGACTGTTTTTTTTCCCATCAGAAAGAGGACTATCCAAATCCTGTTCCCATTTATACAGGAAATGGGGGAAGACAGAGTCTCCATCCTTCATTAACACTTTGTATAGCTGTGAGATACATTTGGTAAGGGAGTTCTTCGACATAAAAATAGCTCTGTTAAAGAATGAAGAGGGCGAGGTAAATATTAAATATAAAGCTGAAGTTGCGTATATCTCCATAGATCCATTTGAGTGAAGGTATCTGGATCTTTAATGTCCTCCAAAGGCCTAAGTGTAGCGCCCTGAAGCAAATGACATAAGCGTAAGGGTTTATCGGAGTGCCATGATTGAAAAGCAGAGTTCCATTTACCAGGCAAAAAATATATGCATGAGGGGCATGCGGGGTTGCTGCACGTAAAACAAAATGTCCTCCGCGTAAGCAGCAAGTTTGTGATGCTGGTTACCAATCCGGATACCATGTGTATTAGGGTTCGCACAAATCGTGGCCAAAAGTGGTTCTAGGGATATGACAAATAACAGGGGTGAAAGAAGACACCCCTGCCTATTGCCATTATGAAGTGTGAACCGAGTACTCAAAACCCCATTAACATGTACACTACCCGTTGGGGAAACATAAAGGGCCATGATACGATTGTACATCTTTGGACCTAGTCCAAAATGGTGTAAGCTAGTAAAGAGATACTGCTAGTCCACCCTATTGAAAGCCTTTTCCATGGATAATAAAAGGGTGGGCTGGGAGCAAAGCCTCACAAAAGCCATCAAGGAAATGGTCCTCTGGGAAATGTTCCTTGCCTTCCTACCCGGAGTAAAGCCTGTTTGGTCATAGTGTATCCAACTCGGGAGTAATGGACGCAGACGATTGGCCAGAACCTTAGTATACAATTAAAAGTCCAGATATAAAAGCAAGATTGGCCTATAACTAGCGCAAGTGGCAGGGTCCTTCTCGTGCTTGGGAAGAACATTAATGTAATCATGAGTGGTCTCCCGAGAGACACTAGTGCCAGAGCCAGTTGAGTTAGCATAGGCTCTTGAAATGTTTTATAATACTTAAAGGTAAAACCATCAGTTCCCAGCGACTTCCCTGTCGCCATACCCGACAAGGCCGCCCTAAATTCATCCTCAGTGAGGTCCGCCTCCAGTGCCTTTAGAGCCGACTCAGGGAGACTGGGCAAATTAGCTTTCTGTGAATAGAGTCAATCCCCTGTGAGAGGAGGAGAGGAAGAGTGCCTCACATTATAGAGGTGTTGATAGAAGTCCTTGAAGGCTTCTGCAATGGCGGAGGTCGTATGCGCCATAACACTGGAGGATGACCTCACCTTCGAGACAAAGGAAGAGACCCTTTTCTGTTAAAGAGATCTAGCAAGGAGCCTACTAGGTTTGTTTCCCGATTCATAACATTTGCGCGACGTGAGCATAAAAGCATATTTGGTTATAGTGTATAAATGAGCCTGTAGTAAGGATTGTTTGTGTAAAGCCTTTAGAGCTCTAATATCTGCCAAAAGGGTTCGGATCTGTTTAAGCGTAGCTCTTTTATAGCGGGAACCCAGCACAAACAGTTTACCGTGCATGACCGCCTTGTGCTCTCCCACAACAAAGCTGGAGGAGTATCGGGGAGTGAGTTCAACTCGAAAAACTACTTAAGCTCACCCAACAAATAATTAACATCAGATTTGTTCTGCACTAGAGACTCATTCAGTGTCCAAGTTGCAGAGCGTTTTGTGATGGATGGTACAAGAGAGTCTACGGAAACTGGAGAGTGATCAGATATATTCCGCGGTTCAATATTTGACCGTTGGAGGCCCTCCAAATGAAAATGGCCCCAAAAAAACAGCGTCCAATCTTAAATAATAGTCATGTACAGAACAAAATAAGGAATAATCCCTATCCCGGGGGTGCAGCAACCTCCAAGCATCCACTATTTGTAACACATGGAACAAGCCCCCCCATGTGATAGCAATTAAAGTAACAAATAAACAGTTTTAAAAATATTAAATTTAAAAGAAAAATTTTACAGGAATATTTTGAGTTGTTTTGTGTAGCCACTTTATCATTGCTTAAGAATGCTGGGTTTAACCTGTTGCCGTCCGCCCGTTATAGTAGCTGGTATAGCCGGTATAGGACAAGCCGAGGTCAGGTACACAGTATAATGCCAATAATCAAGTCACATACAGAATAATTTGAAATAATAGTATACCTGTGTATGGTAGACTCTGAAACAGTCTGTGATACATAGGCCTGGTAGAAATGGACAGGCAGGGCAATAGTGACTAGAGTCTTTTCTAACTCCTTTTTTGTAACGGACTCTGCATTTTTCACTACGTGAAAGGCTAAAAAAAAACCTCAAAAGGGTAACATTTTCATTAAAACCGAGGTAAAAATCACATCCCAAAAATGCTGAACAATACTAGTGTAATGATCAGTGTGATCACAGCAATAAAACTGTGATCAGCGCTGATGGAGTTATTTTTTTTTCTACATAAAAGAATTAAAAATGGGTAAAACTAACAAAGTGTAAAATAATAATTAAAAAAATGCTAAAATTACACCTGAATATGCCGAACAGTGCTACTGTACTGATTATAGTTATAAAACTGTCATCAGCGCTGAAGGGGTTAATTTTTTTAAATACATTTTTTTTAAATGGGTACAGTTAAAGAAAAAAATACACACCAACAATTAGTTATAAAACTCTGATCAGCAATGAAGGGGTTAATTAAAAATATATTTTTTATTATTATTATTATTACACACTACTTTTAGTAGCAGTGATCTGTCTACTTATCTCGCCTCAGTTGCTTGTCACTGCGATCACGTGACCCAGATTGCAGCAGATTGGATCCTGGGGGATTGCCTGAGTTGCCAGGCAAGTCCCCACATCGGATCCCGGCGGGTAAGTATAACGGGGGGGTTAGAAGTTAGGACATTCCATGCCGCCCTAACGTCTTTAAAGCCCATGCTTTTCAGGAACGTCCTAACGTTGCAAAGTGGTTAATACGACAGCTTGTCATGCCAGCATCTTGGTAGTCTACCTGCGTACTAGCGGAAAATCTCTTTATTTGCTTTTATAATTTGTAGCTAACTACAGATTCGCAGGCTCAAATGGTCTGGTGAGTATAACTTTTTTTTTATAGTACCTAGACATGAACAAGCACTTAACCCTTGCAGTACCGGAGTAGCCCCACTGCAAGTGTTAATAACATTTTTCTTTTCAAAAAATCCCTTTAGTGTAGGAAGTGCTGCCTTGTGTCTGCCTATGACTTTCAACAACTTCCTGGATTCCCAGAATGCTTTGCATCTCTTTTCTTTTAGCTCGATGTGATGCAATCTCCATTTCTCAAGACTACACATGCCATCATGCATTTCTTCCAGCAAGCACTGATAATGCTACAGTGTAGGCATTTTTGTGTTCACTGAGAGGGTAAAGAGTTGAGTTGTAGCTTGGTCAGCAGGCTTTTGTGACACAAGGAAGTGCATATTCAAAGGATTGCGTGAAATTGTGTCACTGCATTGAGAAAGTACATCCTATGAGCATTGTTTGCAAGCTTCTAGAATAGATTACAGGTATTCCTCACTTAACGACCGAGTTCCGTTCCTACGACCAGGTCGTTAAACGGATTGGTCGTTAAGTGAGGAACTCTATACAGTACTGTACTGCATTAGTACAGTACTGTATAGCGTTGCCGATGTACAGTACCGAACAGTGTACTGTACATCGGGCAATGGAAATACTTACCGGGACCTGCAGTGAAGATCGGAGGATGTCACTTCCGCCGGCGACACGTCGCACTGGCGCTGACGCGCAAGGTCGGAGGTCGATCGGCGGTCCGTCGTAAGTGCGAGTGGTTGCAAAACAGGTAAGTCGGTAAGTGAGGAACATCTGTAATATGGTTACTAGGAGTGGGATGGAACTTTTGGAAATTCAATTTAGGAATTCATATTTTTACTTTTTGACAATATATACCCTTTTAATATTGCTGTTTAAAAAGAATTCTGTTTTTTTTAGGTGTTTGTTGCTACTGGCATGGGAATCTATCGTAAGCCAGTCACTGGAATGTGGGATTACCTGTGTGAGAAGGTGAGACCATGTGCATGTGCGTCCTGTTGATGTGGGATTTCAGGGCTGTAGTTGTTTGTCTTATTGCACTTATATTTATCTGTTCATTATAGATCAGCCACCTGGAGAGTTTCCCAGAGTGCAGAAGTAATGCAGGAACTGATGTAATGCTTGATAATGACTGCAGTAACTCTGCAAGATTTGTCTGTAAACACTTCAATAGATAGATAGAGACTTCTACTTTCAGTAGATAGGCTTCAATCGCCATTCAAATTTTGCCCCCTAGAAAGCACCACTTTACCGTTTGTTTTTCTGGCTGTTTTTGATCAAATAGTCTTTTCTCATGTCTAATTTTGTTGTCTCAAAATAATTGTGATTGTATACAGTATGCATGGACATAATATTGGCAATTACCCTTATAGCGCAGCAAGCTCCTTTGTTAAAATAAGCTGTCATTTTAGTTTATGCCTTTGAAAATGATTTGCACTCGCTCCGAATTGGGCATTGCTGGAGATCAGTGGGCAAACAAATGCTGCACAGTTTGAAAGCTTTGTAAGCGCCATAACATGTTTCTTTTTCTTGCTTGTCCATAGTTTTAATTTTTAACAGGCACCCGCTTTACGCAGTTGTTTAGACACATACATGCACCAATACAGCTTTCTTTCTGTCCCTCCTGAACAATTCCTATGTGGATTTCCTTCAGACAATAATGTTAATTACAGCCCATACATACTCAAGATAATATTGTAAGAAAAGGTAATAAAAAGCCTACTCTGTATATATTCTGTGAGTGTGTGGGCAAATGTATAAGCAACTCCTTAAAGCTGAATATATTTAGATATATTCCTCAGCAGCTAACAATTATATAAATCCACTTTGTGTGCAGTAAATGCCTCTTGAAACTTACATATCTTCTTGTCAAATAGTGGTGACATCAATAATCTGCTGCTAATTACCTGCAGAGAGCAGAGCTGTGGGAGGGACCCAACAGCTCCACTTAACTACAGACTGCCTGCAGAGAACTACAGGAAGGTGGAAGCAAGAGCAGTTGCCCTGCATAATTAGAGGGAGCAGTAGTGACCACTGTGTATTACAGGATGCTTCTGCACAGAGGCAAGTGTAAGATTAATGTACAGATCTGGAAGAAATACACAAAGAACACCAAGATTTAAGTAAGAATACACTTGCCTCCTGTATTTAGACAGTATTTGTTTAGCCTGGAGTTCAGCTTTAAAAATCACATGTTTTTTGCTATGGCCGCTGAAGAATCTCCAACATACTTTTGGGAGTGTTGGATTCCTGGTCCCTGCTGCACATTGTGGTCCCACCTGCCAATGGATGAAGAATGTGCTAGCAGATAGCAGGTGCAATGGCAGTGTGCAGCAGGGGACCGATCAGCTGACACTACCCATAGTGTGTTGGATGCTGATGATTCTACCATAGCTCTTCCAGAGATTGAAGATGGGAGGCACAGATGGTGGGGGGAAGGTTAGTATTCACTCTCTTTTACAGGGAGACTTTAAACACACACTTTAAAAATAGAGATTTATATGTCAACCACAAATCTCTTTGACTCAGCCTCAAATACCCTCGCTTGTTTACACCATCTCCAGACCAGAATGTTTTTTAACTGGACCAAAAACGCATACACCCCAAGGGCCGGTTCACATCATCCTCAGTGGGTTCCAGCATGGTTAGCTGCTGGAACACACTAGCTCGCATACTGTCTAGTAGTGATGGCTCGGGCGTGTTCGAAATTTGGCGGGAGGGGGCATGGGGGTGCATTCAAGTCAATGGCACCGCAGCTACGCCCCCCGCCCACAGTGCAATCGCCGGCACCAGAACGCGTGGGACAGCAATCGCACTGGACCTGAACGCGGGCACCGCTGTGGCACGCGTTCTGGTGCTGGTTATCTCACTGCGGGCGGTGTGGCCTTGCTGCAGTGGTGTGACCGTAGCCTCAAGCAGAACCATTGGGTAGCACTGCAAAGCAGAAAGCAGTGCTTACAGGGAGAGTGTGATGCACAGAGAACAAGAGCAGTGTGATAAATTCTGTGTAAATCACAAGACTGGCATTGACGTTATCTAAACCAATTGATATGTCCTTCAAATATGTTCAGCTGTTTCAGAAAGTTTACTGATGTGGTCTATGGATGCACTTAAATTCATGTATTTTTCTGAGTATATGGATGTTTTTATACAATAAAAATTCCTTTATTATAAAATATTACAGTAGGGAAAGGCGCCTCTTTTCCTTCTTTTATGTTCAGCTGTTTAGCTAGAGTTAACTTAATGTGTGTGTCTGTCTGTTCCAGGCTAATGATGGTATCAAAGTGCAGAAAGAAGATTGTTTATATGTTGGAGGTAATTATATTTCTTTATAGTTTTATATAGAACAGGGAAGGATTCAAACCCCTATCAAGTTTTTAGACCTGTCTGTATGCCTGCTGAGGAGATTTGCCCTCTCGAGATGTCCTGGTGACCTTTGTTATCGTGGCTAAGTGAGAGAAAATCCGCAATTTGGAGATCTCACTAGAACAGGAACTCTTGCAGTGGGAACACCTGTACTTGTGACAACTGCCTAAGAGAGGAATTCCCATCACTTTGTAGAGATCTTCTGTTTCTTCCTGTTGCTTATTTGGGACTAGAGGTGAAGGGAAATCTCTTCAGAGAAACAAAGACTGCAAAACATTATTGGGTGAGTTTTAATCCTTCCCTGAAAAAAAAAAGAACCTTTGGCTGTACATTCACTTTAATTACGGTAAACTAGAGTGATATCATAAGGGGGGTCATGGTAAGTGAATTTATTTTGTCAACACAGATGCTGCTGGGAGACCTGCAAATTGGGCACCAGGCCGCAAGAAGAAAGATTTCTCATGCAGTGACCGCTTGGTAGGAAGTTGCAAAGCAGAGTAATCTGGCTATTAATTCCATTTCTTGTACTAATTTTTGTAATGTTCTGCAGTTTGCTCTTAATATCGGCATACCGTTCTACACTCCAGAAGAGTTTTTTCTTGGATGGAAGAAGGCTCAGTTTCAGTTTCCTGCCTTTGACCCAGTAAGTCTTATGTTTGGGGGCATTATGTGTGCCGGGCATTATGTGTGACGGGCATTATATGACATAATTTCTTTCAGAATCCATCCAGTATATGTTTCTGTCTAGTATAGACATAGATTAGTTTGGTTTGTGCTAATGCCTTGTTCAGGATCAAGGAAACATCTCCCTGAGGTTCCACCTACCGTGGAACACAGATCTTTGATCCGTTTCTACTGCCGGTTTGCAGTGACGCTTGGTTACCTTCAGCTTGCTCAACCACCGATCTTGAACCTTGCTGCCAGTGATCCAGCTGCCCAGGTTCTGTAAGTAACTGAGGCCTTGGATCCTTCCTTGAACAATTCTAGATAAATGGGGGGAGGGGGAATAGATAGTCCTGCAGTTGCGCGTAAAACACAGCACTTAATAGGTCCTGTTCTACTTATAGCGCATTCCTTTATAGTGAGAACCACCATAGCTGTGAGTCTGGTTTTCAGGTAGTGTTTTTGTCAGCTCGCTCATCCTCTATTCATTCAGGGTGTTGCTGCCTCCTCACCTCTTTCTGAAGAGGGTTTTTTCAGTTATTCAGGGGGCTAATGTTTCAGATTACCCAAATGATTTCTGACCCTGCATCTTGCCCAGCAGTCTCTGAATCTGACCTTCCAACTGCTTTGGCTGCCTCAAGTCTGTCTACCACTGACCCCCTATCTGATGCTATCTCTAAGTGAACAGTTCTACCCTGAGGAGTCACAATCCACAGCTAACTTAAGTTGAAGAAGGGTTTGGTTTTTTTGCCTGTGATAACTGCAATGCACATTACTCTGGAGCTGCAGGATCAGCCTGTCGCTACTACCAGATAAGTCTCTGGCCTTGGTTCTTTAGGCCTTCTAAGGCTGCCAGGACCTTACCTTGTTTGATTTGTTTCTCTATTAGAACTGGAGGCCCTGAAAAACTAATCTACCCTCTTAAAAGTTTTTAGTTTCTCTGTATCCTCTCAGCGGCGAGTTAGCTAAGAAAGGGTCTGTCCTTATATTTAATCTGGCCATTTCTCGACTAAACAAAGTGACCATCAAACTGGTGGAGGATGCTACTTCTTTCAAGCCCCATACAAACAAGAGACCAACAGATTATGGATTGCATGGACCAGATGATCTTGGCGTTAAACTTTAGCTGTGATGGGGACGGAAAACTTTGCTTCAGAGCTGCGTTGGATGGTATCATCGAGGATGCTATCTAGGTTAAGAGTACCCATCTTTACAAGCTTTGCAAGACCAAGTATCAGGCTCTTAAGTCCTCTCCATCCTTGCTTTCTCAGAAGAGCTTCTTGCACTATTTTAAGCCCTTGGCCTGAAAATTGGGTCCTCCTAAGGCTGTACCCTAATCCACCCCTAATGTCTGGCATTTCTAGTCCGCCAGCTCTGCCCTCCTCTGCATTAAGATGCGCCCCCACATGTGAGAGTAGGTGGACATCTGTTGGCTTTTTCAGACACTTGGAAATCTTCCATCCCCCATGCCTGGTTGCAAGTAGTGGTATCTCAGGGTTACAGGCTTGTGATTCTTTCCCTGCCCCCTCCTCACTTCTAGTGTCCAATCTGCAATGTCCTCCTAATGCCTTAAGGACCTTCATTGGCCCCTCTTCGGGCTCCTGCGCCAAGGTGGCATTGCCCCAATCCCTGCTGGGGAACACTTTAAAAAATTATATTCCAAACTGTTTACTATTCACAAGCCCAAATGGCATCCACTCCATCTTGGACCTCAAAGCTATAAATGTCTTCTTTCAAGCTCACAAGTTCCAAATGGAATCCACAAGCTCATTCACTGCTTCTCTCCATCAGGCAGATTTCCTGACCGTCCTGAATATTAATGATGCATATTTACAAATATCTATCTTTCTGGCACACCAGCATTATCTGCGGTTTGTGGTGGACTTTCAACTACGAATTTGCGATCCTCCATTCCTAAAATAAATTGGTCTTGATATGTGTGACTGAAAGCAGTGTTAAGTTATAAGCTTCTTCAGAGAAAAGTGCAAATGTTTACATTTATTTGTAAAGTGCTGTGAAAAAGTGTAATTGCTGTATGCGTAAGTATTAAAGAATATTTCTTGATTGTACATCCCAGGACACAGGGAGTTAATTCTGAAATGCATGGGTTATGCAGCTACCTTAAAGAATTTGGACACTGGCAAACCAAAACTGTATAACCCCTCCCACTTCCAGCCTGCATAGATTTTTCCTTAGGTGATGGATTCCTTTTCTTCACTGAGAGAAGCATATTCCTTTTCTGCAGTTTTTATGCTCAAGATTTATCTAACAAGTTTCCCTAAGCTGCTCACAGCCACTCTGGCACCTAACAGCAGCTGTCTGATTCGGTTTTCTCCTCGGCAGAGCCTTGGCGGGACCGTACCTAGACCCCTCTTGAAGGAAGTTGTGGGGCTGACCTGTAATGTGCTTAGGGCACTGGATCCTGCATGTGGCACTCACCTTAACACTTTGTGCAGCACGTGTGCAGCTGCCGCAGGGTGCTATACATATCCAGGACCATTGTCCATTTTATTGTAGCCCTGTAGACATCAGGGGGTTATGCCTAGCAGGGAGAGCAAATATTGGATACGGTATGTCCCCTTTAAATGACCATGCTGCTCCCATCTGGTTGCTATTGCTAAGGGTAAGCAATTAAGGCAGAGCTAGTCCCTGCTGGAGGTTCCCTTGTAGAAAACCCCTCTCTGTAAAGATTGGGGCTGGTGTGACTCTGCACTGCTACAAAGGGGCAGTGCAGAGTCACAGCAGCCCCACATTGCTTCACTGGATGTCCTGCCTACAGTGTTGCATGTGATGTACTTGGAGTACATCACAGGACCCTGCTCTCTGGTTTTCTATGATCATCTCTTGTACTGCTTGCTACAAAGCAGTGGGAGGAGTTATACAGGGCTGCCCTAACATCCTTGGTTTGCCAGTTATGCAACGCACCCTCGAACCTCCACAGTAGTAAGTACATAGGGTTCCCTCTCAGGCAATGGCAGATGGAGGGATATATGAGCAGTAGGCTCTAAGGCCACGCAGTCTGTTTCTGCTAGCCCATTGCTTCTTGCCACAGGGTTTTCCTCAGCACTCTCCTCTACCTTGCTTTCCAGGGAGTTCTTTTCAGTAACGGCTTCCCCGCTTTAGCATTTTCCTGTGACCTTCCTCTGTCTTCCGTTGCATGTCTTCAAAAAGAAGATGACGAGGCTGGTTCTAGTTCTGTGGACTCAGCCCAGGAAGAGGACCTGTCTCCTGATGTCTCTTTTATGCTCAAGGACACTATTTCTGTAATCATGGATGCATTGCATGATTATTTGCAGTTAGAGCCATTTGCTTCGGCCTTGAAAAAGGTCACTTGCTGAGGGTCAGGTAAGCCAGAACTAGTACCTGCTGGAGGTGCCCACTGTAGAAGCCCTTATCATCCTTGAGGGTCCCTATATCGGGCAGCCAGCTTCTTGGTCCAGTCTTGCTAGTTAGATTCAATGTACCATCACTCAAGCCTATGAGTTAAGGGGTAAAGTTCTTCCCTTTTCCAGTAAAGGATCATTGCTGCTTCTTGGAACTCGGTTTAACTGCTTTTGGACATCCCATCTATTCCAGAAAATCTGTTTCTTGGAGTACATCACAGGACCCTGCTCTCTGGTTTTCTATGATCATCTCTTGTACTGCTTGCTACAAAGCAGTGGGAGGAGTTATACAGGGCTGCCCTAACATCCTTGGTTTGCCAGTGTCCAATCACCTGGAAGTAACTGCATAACCCATCCATTCCAGAATTAACGGAAAATGGATTTTAAAGGTAAGACAAAAATCCTGTTTTTAGTTTGTTTGCTTACATGCTCTTGTTCTGTTTATAGAAAAAACTGGATCAAAATGGGGCACTCTGTGATCCCCCGTCTTCCTCTCTGGTGTCGTCTTCTGCAGAGGTTGTGGTTACTGTTGGCTTTCCCGGAGGTAAACCTCATCACAGATTTAACATTAATGGTGTGGCAGAACTCATTTGCTATCCTAAAACTCCACTCACTTGATATTTTTTTTACTAAAACTAACTTTACCATGGTAGGTCATGGGAATTTCACAACTGCTGACAACCATGCCTTCATATTGGCAGAATCTAAACTTTCCTAAAGAGTAAAATATGGAAATAAGTGCAAACTTTGTGCACAGGTCCAAGGTTGTTGTATACTCCGTCATATTTATCTTCATTAGGTTTGTTTTAAAAAATGTTTTATACATTTCTTTGATTTCTGACATTTTTACTGCTGTAAAAGTTGTGTTTTTGAGCCTCTTATGTTACTGCAGTCTCCCAGGGAGGGTGTGTCTTAAAACAATAATCCCTGCTGTCTCTAATGACATGAAACATCCAGGGACCATGGGATCTTATTTAAGACACAGATTGGAACGACTGTGTTATCTCTATGGGTTGAACTCGATGGACATGTGTCTTTTTTTCAACCTGACTTACTATGTAACTATGTAATCTTGGCTTAGACTAGGTTGTATGTGCGGACAAAGTCTAACATTAACATATTCAGCAGAGCTCTCTAAGTTGTAAACAGTTTCCCATGATATGTCTTTCTAAAAATGCTCAAGCACTAAAAAATATCTTATGATCCCCCCAGAAATAAAGTCAGCTCCTAACTTTCTGTAGCGGGCTGACAGCACTGCAAGTGCTGCATTGATATCCAAAGCGATGTTGTCAGCTCTGCCTGACTTCTACTCAGCTGGACTATGTCAGCACATCCACACTTTCAAGATAACATGAGGAAATGTTCATATATTGGAGATTTTGCTCATACATACTTTAAGGGCAGTGTTTTTTATTTATGGTAAGATAAAAGTTCTTGTTTAAAACCCAATAAAAATATTTCGAACAAATCGGAGACCGCATGACCAGTGTTGCCCTGTATGAGAAACAACAAAACTGTGGGCCAGCCCAGGGTGTAACCCCTCCTAGAGTGAAGAGGCACTTTCCACAGTCTTCTGAGACTTCTTCCACCTATTCATCTTTGCACCGTCAAAATAAACTCCTATGTCCCTGTCTGCAGTACTGAAATCTTTGTGCACATAAACAACTCTACACTATCATGACACTTTCCACTCCTTTCCCATTATATCTTTCACAAAATACATATATATGCTCTGACCTGTTAGAGCATTTTCTCTCAGTGCCTCTTCCAAGCATTGGGTGCACTGTCATACTCTCCATACGTCTTTCCTACACATACTGCCCACTGGCATACCCTCCGCATTCCTGTCCTGCACATACTGCCTACTGGCATACTTTCCGCACTATCCCTGTTTTTTTACTGTCCGTCAACATGCCCTTCGCCCATGCATATCGCCTGCCATCACTTCACTCCCACGCGTACTGCCCACTGCCCCTTTACACCCCTCTGCACATTCTGCCTGCTGTCATACCCTCCCAACTCCTCCCCTGCACATACTGTCACTGTCTTATTAACTTAAGGGAAAGCTGTTGTGTAGTTTAGTAGGAGAGACTTCGGATTTCAGTGCAGCAGAGGCAGTATTGTCAGCTTACTATAGGTAAAGGTGCGGAATTCTTTAATTATTTATTTATTTTCTGTATTTGCAGCATTTTTAAAGGAACGAACATAGGAAAATGTGCATGTATTTCAGAGATGTACTGAATCTGTTTTTTTTTTATTTATTATTATTTCATTTTACCCAGACATATACACTTTTATCCTACCCAGGGAGCACTCTGTTCCTGAATGCATGTTCTGTACTGAGGGCTGGATTTCTTTTGTTCTTCTCTGGCTTTAAGAACTTCCATTGGTTACCGAGACTTAACTTTGCCTTGTTTATCAGCAAGGTAGAAACTTGATTCCAAGTTCAGAATCAGAGCAGAAGTCAAGGCCTCTGTATATAACATGCTTCCATAATGGGAAGGTGGTAAGAGTTTTAATCTCTTCAAGACCAGAGGGAGTCCCTTTTAAACCTTGTATCTAAATAAGATGGTTATATTTTTTTCTGATTGGTGGTTCCCTGGGTCTTCAGGGCACAAAGTAAGAATAAAAGGAGCACACTTGCAAGCAACACAAGGTATTTTTAATTTGTTGCCTTCATGTCACCTGACAGGTTTAATTTGAACTTTTCAGCACTACCCATATCTGAAATATCTTTGTGTGGTGTGTTTAGTCATGAATGCACATGCCTGCATTAGATGTACAGAACAGTTACATAAATATCTGTAAATGTTACTTTCTTTTTTCTTGTTGGATAACATTGTATTTTTGGTGTACAGAAGCAGCAAAAAGGAAAAAAAGTAATCTGTTTTATTGATACTTTTGAAATGTACTCCTCATGATTTGATTACTAGGGCTTTGCAATGTTCATATATTTTCTCATATACCTAATATTTGTAAGGTATACAAAGATAATCAGATTAGCCTTCAACAAATGTATTGTCTGTTTTTAGCTGGAAAATCAACTTTCATAAAAGAACACCTGCTCCAGAAAGGCTATGCATGTGCCAACAGAGTAAGTAGATGTGAAAAAACAAACAATTAAATATTTGAAATTACATGTGGCGAAAAATGTAATTACAGTCTGAAGAGAGTAGTTAATGATATAGCCAAGTCAAAGCATAGCCTATGTCCTCATTGGAGAGATCTCTTGTTTCTTTAGTCATCAGTGAGCCACCCTCACTGTAGTAGTAAGTGTGGGGGAACCATCCCCATCAAGGAGGTTTTGAATAGCGTAGGGAAAGGTTAGAACCTGCTTAGACAGCAATAACATATTTTACTGGGGTTGTATCCTTTTCATACGCTATCCAAAAGTAAAAATTGTTTTTTTTTTTATGTAGTTAACAATGTGTTGCTTTGGGCATCCCAGTATTTTCCTTTGACTTGTATTAAAACAGATTGTAACATTTTTGTCCTAGAGAGGTTGTTGTCTATCCTCTCAGAAGGGAAAATATAGTATTTAGTTAACCTGAAAAGAAAAATCTCAGCACAAGGCATTTTAGTATGAGAAAGGTATACCATGATGAGGTACAGTAATGCCTCTCAAAACATGTCCTTTTTGTTTCATTAAAGGGATTTTGATTCTCCATCGTCCAGTCAGGTAAAAGTGCTGAGGTGTTGGTCATCTGCAAGAAGATCTTGGCAGACTGACCTACAGGGAGAGCTGAGTAGTCAGGGACTTTGTCAGAACAGTGATTCTCTACATTAGCAGAGACCACGTGACCAAAGCCTTGGCGTTGGTAACATGGCACAGGAGAGATGCTACTACAATGCTATTACAATGCAATTAATATATTATCTATATATACATTTTTACACTTGGTGTAAAAGGAAGTCTGAGGCCAGAGATATGGTAGCTGTCCTTAATGGGCTGGTTTTTACAGAAACTGTCCTTGGGCTATCATCCAGATCCTTGCTTTATTACCTAATGACTCACTGACCTTGAACTTGTAGGACTGGAACTCTGACTTATCAAATTTCATTAGCTGCTTATTTGAGGTTAGTGACTCACTTTGTAATGATGTCAGCATCAGAATAGCAGCCCTGGGGCTTACACCATTGAGAAGTGGTAGCGGCAGCTTCTTTACTCTAGCCTCACCATGTCCCTTAAGCTCTGTCAGGAAAGAAATGAAAGTTTCCCATAGTTTGGCATTACAATCTGTACTGTTGATGTTTTAGGACACTCTTGGAACATGGCAGAAGTGTGTAGCAGCCTGTGAAGAAGCTCTGAAAAATGGTAAGAGTATTGTTATCGATAATACCAACCCAGATGTGGAGTCCCGTGGGCGGTGAGTATGCTGGTTTAACCACTTGCTGACCGGGGTGTTTAGACCCCCCTTCTGTCCAGGCCATTTTTCAGTATTCAGCGCTGGGGTACTTTGACATTTATTCCGTCATGCAGCGCTGTACTGAAATAAATTTTATACCATTTTTTGGGGACAGATAGAGCTTTATTTTGGTGGTATTTAATCACCACTGGGGTTTTTATTTTTTACTATATTAAGGAAAAAGTACAGAAAAATTTTGGGGGAAAAAATGTTTTCCCTACGTTATGTTATAAATCAGTTATTATTACCAAATTTTTGGCAAAATATAAAAGACGGGGTCACGTCGGGTAAATAGACACCAAGCATGTCAAGCTTTAAAATTGCGTGCGTCCGGGAACTCGCAAAAACTACCATACCCAAAATTGGCCATAGGCAACGCTTTAAAAGCTTTTACCGCTCATCAGGTTAGTGTTATCAGTGATTGATGGGCCGAGAATTATTGCTCTCACTGCGATGTTCGCGGCGATACGTAACATGTGCGGCGTAATGGATGCAATCGTCGTTTACGCACTTAGGCGCACTCGAAGCATGTTTGCATGTGTATGCGGGGGACTTAAAACAAATGTTTACATTTTTTTATTACCTTTTATATGTGACTTAATTTTTTTATATTTTTTTGTAACTAATTTAAACATTTTTTTTTCACTTTATTGCTATCACATAGGGGACTAACAAGCCCCCTTTGTGATAGCCAATTTTCAGTGACGGGTCTTCTTTATGGAGACATCAGGGGTCTTTAAGACCCCTAATGTCACCTAGGGACCCCCAGAGAAGCTGATGAAGCAAACACCTGCTTCACCAGCTTCTCTCCGGTTTCTGTACCGGAGAGTGACACTGAATGCAGGAAGTGATGTAATACACATCACCGCCTGCATTCTGAAGAGGAGGAGGAGATCAAACTGAGCTCGTGTACTGAGCTCCGTTTGATCTCCGGCCGCAGAGCTGCTGTGCTGGTCCCGGGCTCACACCGGGCACAGCGGAGCTCGGGATCGCCGGCTGCGGCAGAGGGGGGGGCGCACACCCGCACGCTTGTATGTAAACAGCCATCGCCGGCTGTTTACATTGCAGGCTTATTTCCCGCTCTTGCGCGCTGCCTACCCGCATTCAAGAAGCCGCTGTCCGGCCGTTTAATTACAACGGCCAGACCGCAGGTGGTTAACCAGTTGGCTTTTTTTTTGTGTATCTCTGTGTTTTATATATTCATTTTGCACAGCTTAAAGGAATCCTGTCACTTAAAAAAGAATAATATTCCTCTGTAATTCCTTACTTTGCTCTGTTGAAGAGCAGCGGCATCCAGCAAAATCTCCTCCACCTCTACACTTTGGAAAGTGTTGGATGTCTGTCTACCTCACAGCGCACTGTGGTTGGGATCCATCCTGGCTGCAGTGCTCTCAGCATATAGCGGACAATAGCCCACTATATACTGTGTTTTGGGTCATGGGAGGATGATAGTATATGTCCTCCAGTAAACCTAAACAGAACTATGGGATAAAAAGGTTACCCCATAGTTCTCTTTTAAGGTCTAAGGTAAGATTTTGACTTAAGGTATGCTGATTCTTGGGCCTTTCCTTTAGTCTAGCACCTTTGAAACACTTACTAGACAACTGTTGATAGCTCTGTCTGGGCCCCACCATTTCTACCTGTTGGCAGTGGATCTGCGGTAGTGAGAGGCATTATTTGATGAACTTTTACTCAAGGTAATAAAGAAAGGATAATGATGACAGACCTGGAGTATGCGCCTTCAAAAACAACAGTGTCAGCTTTCAGTATTGAAATGTTTCTTTATAACTGAGCATGTATTCAGAATTTGGCAACCTACTGCAGTATTTTGTCTTCCTTCTCTGTGTGCAATACAAAATCATAGACAGGAGTATAAAGTCGGAACTTGCCAGCATCAGGGGGTAGTTCAGCAGTGACGGTACAGTCATAGCAGCAGGTGACGTTTAGAATAATGTAGTGTTCTAATATCATGGTGTAATATCTCAGGTACATCAGCTGTGCACAGAAAGCAGGAGTTCCAATTCGATGTTTCCTCTTCACTGCCACCATTGAACAGGCCAAACACAATAATAGGGTAAGTGTCGAAGACACTTGCAGTCTAAGATCTAACTGTGCTCTCTAATATGTGGCTACAATGCTGTACTTTACGTTTTGCAGTTCCGAGAGATGACATTCACGGGTAAAGGACACGTTTCGGTAAATGACATGGTGATCAACAGCTACAAGTACGTTTTAATCTCTTCAAGACCAGAGGGAGTCCCTTTTAAACCTTGTATCTAAATAAGATGGTTATATTTTTTTCTGATGAACATGCTGTGAAGTGCTTTATAGTGTTGAAAATTTGTCTCTGTATGTTCCTTAAAGAGTTAAGCTGGGTAAATACAGATTCAGGAGGAATCAGACGAAATATGTTCTTTGGTGGCCCTATACACTCAG
Organism: Nanorana parkeri; assembly: GCF_000935625.1. Classification (NCBI taxonomy): domain Eukaryota; kingdom Metazoa; phylum Chordata; class Amphibia; order Anura; family Dicroglossidae; genus Nanorana; species Nanorana parkeri. The sequence goes on along the minus strand of NW_017306868.1, from coordinate 823,926 downwards.
CAAAAGGTGGTCATTAGATCGACTTTTGTAAAATGGACATGCTGGAAAATCGGCGGCCAATCGGCTACAAGCACTATTCAGGTAGTCTGATGGCCACTGCCCTTAGAATACAATGTACACAGCGGGCGCCTCGTCCATCCACAATGTTAGCATGGATGGAGGAATCTGTCATATTTTTTTTCATTAAGCCTGTGAGGCTGAACTAAGAAAATATGTTTGTGTGTACCCAGCTTAAGGATGGCCTTAAACCCAGTACTGCCCTAAATCAACAGCACAATGCAGCACTTGGGTGAGGATTGGGCTAATTAGGATTATCATAAAGTAGTAACACTCCCCGCCAACTGTTTGAAGTGCATGTTATTGAACACACAGTTTTTTTAAACTAATGTGTGATAGGTGCAGATCCTAATTGCAAAAAAGAGGAATAGGGAAACTTTGAATTTCTTTTCTGATTCCTGCTAGGAAGTTTATTGCTTAACTCGCAAAATATTTGTAATACTATTCAACTACTCTTGAGATACTGCCAGCCAACATAGCCAGGTTCCTGCCAGTACAATTTAGCATGTTAATCTTGGTCAAGGACCTACCCCCCAGCCTGTTGATTGGGCAGTAAAGGAGGAGCATTACACGTGAAACTCGAATAATTAGAATATCGTGCAAAGTTCATTTATTTCACGAATGCAACTTAAAAGGTGAAACTAATATATGAGATAGACTCATTACATGCAAAGCAAGATAATTCAAGCCGTGATTTGTCATAATTGTGATGATTATGGCTTACAGCTCATGAAAACCCCAAGAACCCCAAATCCACAACCTCAAAAAAGTAGATTATTACATGCAATCAATAAAACAAGGATTGTACATAGAACAATATCGGACCTCTGAAAAGTACAAGCAGGCATATGTACTCAGTACTTGGTCTGGGCCCCTTTTGCAGAACTTACTGCAATTACTTTTGCACGATATTCTAATTATTCGAGTTTCACCTGTACACTAATAAGATCTTCCCTGTTTTCTCTTCTGTCAGACTATTCATAGAATTAGATTGAGAGTGCGGTACTCGGCAATAGGGCTTGACTAACCAGATCAACCTTTCTCAACCTTTTTACCTTGGAGAAATCCTTGAAAATATATTTAGGTCTTAGGGAACCCCTGCTGAAAATGATATATAATCATATACGTGATTACTAAGTTGCAGACAGAAAACCATAATGTAGAGGATTTGACTTTCATGATAGATCTTTTTTTTAACAACCCCCACCACATGCACACTCATGCACACTTCCTGTTCTATACAACAAAATATTTTCAATAATATTCATTAAACCAAATATAGAATAATGAAGAAACACTGTCAATAAACATTTTAGTGTTGCCTGATCAGTAGAGAAATGGCCCCTTACATTGGTGGTCAGTGTGAAAATGCCCCTTGCATTGGTGCTCAGTGGGGAAATCCCCCTTTACATTGGTGATCGGTGTAGAACTAACCCCATACTGTGGGTGTCAGTGGAAAATTCTGCTCATTAGCGTTCAGTGCAGGTGGGATATCGGTGTGTTCCTAATAACCTCTGAAGAAACACTAGGTTTTCATGGAACCCTGGTTGAGCAAGGCTAGACTAGAGCATTTGCAGTTATAAAACAAACATATTTTTTAGCAAAGATAATTTGTATGTTTTAATAGTTTGCATATCATTTGTATTTGTACAGGAGTAAATTCGTGGCACCGTCTTTAAATGAAGGTTTCAATGAAATTCTGAAAATTAATTTTGTGCCAAGTTTCAAGAATCCAGAGCTAAAATCTCTATATCTGCAGTTCTCAGAAGGCTAAATGGAGTCACTGATTTGACACTCGGAACTAAGGAAGAGTGATATATTTCTGAATTAAGAAATAAAAACTGATGTACTGCAGTAGAATTTAGTAACCACAACTCAAAACTGCATGGACGGCAGTCTAATAAACGTCACTTTTTGATTGGTTACACTGAGTTTCAACACCTCAGTGTGCTTTTGATTTTTGCAATCAAGTATGTCAGTTTACTATGTAATATATTATGTTTACTACAAGAGGCATTATTTTGATTTACTTTCATTTCCATAATTGAGACTAAAGAAGTGTTTTATACTTGGCTACTGATTCTTTTATAAAGTAATAATTTAGGCCTTCATGCTAATAAATGGTAACAGTTTAGTTTCTTTACCTCTATTGCAGTGATTTCTGACGTAGGGTATTTGTCCTTACTCTGGGTTATACAAAGCTGGGCTCAATATCATAAAATGCATCTGCATTCTTAAAGAAAACAATGCTGTATGTTCTATAGGAAGCCTGTAGAGATGGTACTATCATTGTTTTAAAGGTTAAAGTGTATTTTTGACAGCCGATGATGATCCATGTCTACCATACTGATTGTTTCCTCTGTGATAGGTTTAGTACTAGAGTACAGGTGCTCTTTAAAGGGTAACTCCACTTTTGGTAAAAACATTGAGAGGCACACAATATGAGATACTGTCTGGTTTTACAGTCGCCTAAAGGAGGATTGGACAGTGGCAGAGGGTTTTTTCCTAGTGTCATGGGGGGTGGGCATTTTTTTTTCTCCTTTTTTGCTTTTTTTTTTTGCTTTTTTTTTTTTTTACTTTAATTTTGGATTCTTCTATTGACTTCAGTACTACATGGCTGCTTTAAACTGGTCTCTACATGGTCCAGCCATTCCTTAGCTTGAGTTTGGAGTGCCATACCAAGATCACATGAACTGGACATGCAGAGCTAGCCTGGAATTTGACTGCCTGGCACTGGTCACTTGTGGTGCTTTCAAGTCTCTAAGTACTGCTAAAAGACGCATAGGGATTTTCCAAAGCCGTAGAATTGCCTCAGTTCTTGTCCTGTCTGAAGACTCACTTTTTATGAGTGGGCCAGGGTTAACATTGAGAGCTGACCATCTGCTAGGTAGAGTTTTGCATGCACACTCTCCATGCCCTCTTTCCTGCAATTCAGCATTGAAAGAGGAAGCATTGTCCCACTGCTGCTCTTGCTTTGCAAAACACCACTTCAAACTGCGATCTCTGGTCCATTCCTACTGCCCGCCTACAGTGGCCTGCTTACGTCTGGCAATTCGACCCTCATCAGCCACCAGCTGCCTGGGTTTGTGTCTTGCCTCGTACCTTGAACCTAATTGCATTACTGCTACAGGATTGCAACATGTCTATCTACTGACATGGAGGGACAGTCCTGCTGCCATGCGTGACCCCCACACACCCTCTTCTTATGGTTCCAGTACCCTGTTAGGGCAATGATATCTGTAAGCTGGAATTCAGTAATCCCTATGGTTCTTGTGTCTACCTCACCTGAGTCTCTTAGTTCCATTGGGTGAGGCAGAGTCCCATACGCTCTTTTCAGGTGCTTCTACTGCAGTCACACAAGACTTTGTGACCAAATTCACCCAATTCATCGAAGACACTAGCTTCAGAGGCTCCAAGCTTGCTCTGACACACTCCACTGCAGAGTTCAGCTCTGATCTACCCAGTTCCTTAGAACAGGCCTGCCACCAGTCGCAGTAACCCACTGGTTTTTCTCACCAGAACCTGCTTTGTCTTCGATTCCCTTTCCGGACCTGTTCTAGGGGTTTTGCCCCATCTCTTTTTGACCACATCAGGTTGAGGGTCTTTTCTTCCTACACAGAAATTTGTTAGTGTTCCACCTGTATTTGGGGGGTTCTGGTTGATCAGCTTATCGCTTGTTTAGGTTGGGTGTTCCCTTCCACGTGGACTCATTCCCTTCTGGTGGTGACCTTTTTTTATCTTGACCTTGAGCTTCAGGTCGACTTTCCGTAACTTCTCTATGGGCTCCGTCTCATCTGCTTTCAGCTGGTCCTTCAGGTGGCTCATGGGCTGCAGGCTGTCCCCAGTTCTGTTTCATTGGGCCTGCTAGTGGTTGTTGCTCTGTATAATTGTATAATAAAATTGCTATCAGTCTTTGCAGTGCATTAGCTGACCAGGAGAGGATTATTTTCTTGATTGTACATCACAGGACACAGTTAATTCTTGGACGGATGGGCTCAGCCTCTACCTTTTTAGGTTTACCTTCAGGACTCCGCAAATGTAAGCAGTAAGGACAGCCTTGTATAATCCCTCCTGCTTCCAGATTGCTTCTCAAGTTTCCCTATGCTGCTCCCAACCACTGCGACACCTAAAAGCAATTATCTGGATAAGCAGATTCTCCTTGGCAGACTATACCTGGTCCCCATCGAAAGGAACATGCAGAGGCAGCAAGTAATGTGTTTAGGGCACTGGATCTTATGTGGGACACTTGTTTTGGTACTTTGTGCAGCACATGCAGTTGCCACAGGGTGCATTACAGGTCAAGGGCGATGGTCTATTTTGGTGGAGCCCTGTCCCTGAATATCCTCTTCGGTGGGTATGCCCAGTGAGAGGGCTAAGACTGGATTCGGTATGTCCCCTTTATATTACAGCACTGTTTTGCCTGGTTGCTGCCGCTCGTCAGAGCTAGTCCCTGCTAAAGGTGCCCATGTAACAGCCCCTCTCCCTGAATGGGTTTACTTGGAGAGGGAAACTGCTGCCCCTCTTTTTAAACTTGCCACCATTCCCATATTCCAAAGGTAGCCTATGGGGCCTGCGCAGCCTCCCTTTAGGTTCTTTCTACTGTGCATCCCCCACCATTTTCCTTTTCTTGGTATGTGCTGAAGTGGCCAAATGCTACTGCTGCAACTCTACATGTCTACCAGGGAGTCCAGATGTCTGCAAACAGCTGCACTGCCTATAGTTCTGAGACACTTCCAAGCTCAAGGACACTATTTCTGTGCTTTTGGATGTGGTGTGTGTGATTATTTATTTTTCTTTACAGAGCTGCCTGCAGTGGCCTTGCCAAAAGTCACTAGCCTGGGCTCTTTAAAAAAAATGCTGAAACCTGCCAAGACCTTGCCTGTGCATGTGCTTTTACAGCCAGTGGTGTAGGGTGACTGGGATCACTCCATCTAAACGGTTTGCTCAGCAATACCCTATTGAAGAGGGTTTCCTTAAAAAATGGGCTGTCCCTTTTGTAGACTCAGCTATTTCTTTAAGATGTTAAAGATCCCTGTATGAATTTTCTTGTTTTTATGGGCCACATGGACAAGAGGTTAGAAGTCCTCTTTAAGGCCCTATATGTCCTTGCATGAAACTGAAACACGTTCCATCCCTGGACCTCCTCAAGCTCTTGTCCAGCAAAGCCAGGCTTGCCCTGGCTTGGAGGATCTCCAACCTGGCATTGGAATCAGGGAAACCCTGCCTTCTGATGGTCAGGAAAGTGCTCACAACGGATGCCAGCCTGTCAAGCTGGGGAGGTGTCCTGCGGAAACCCCCCAGTAACAGGGCAATCTGACCAGAATTCAGTCAGACATTGCCATGGCTTATATCAACCATTAATGGGGCACCAGAAATCACAGCTTGAGAAGTAGACCTGATTCTGGCCTGGGCAGAATTTCACATCCTGTCTGTGTCTGATGTGCACATCCCAGGATTGGAAAATTGGTGATAGGACTTCTTCATTGGTCAACATCTGAAGCATGGAAAATTTGTCCCTTTTACCTAGAGGTGTTTCAGGACCATTGTCCTATGCGGTGGATGCCAGGCATGGACCTCCTGGCAACCAGGTTCAACAAGAAACTGCACAAGCTTGTCGCCAGGCCCAGACATCCCTGGGCCTTCTCAGTGGATGCCTCTGTGACTCCATGAAACCAGTTCAGCCTGATCTATGCCTTCCCTACTCTGAAACTCTTTCCGTGCCTCCTTTGCAGGATAGAGACGGAGGGCATTCTGGTGATCCTCAATGCTTCCAACAGGTCAAACTCCACCCTGCTTCTCAGTCCCTGAATCCCAGGTCCCAAACAACAGAGGCCTTCTAGATGTTGTCATCCTTACGCTTCTGAGAGCTAGGAAATCGACCTCCCACAAGGTCTTCCATCACACCTGGATGGCTCATTTTGCTTTGTGTGAAAAAAATATTTCCATCCCATGAGGTACTTCATGAGATGCATCTTACCTTTCCTTCCGGTCTGGCCTAGACCAGCATTTAGCCTTAAGTACTGTCCAGGGCCAAACATCTTCCTTGGTGATTCTTTTCTAGGGGCTGCTTAACTCTCTAATGAAAGCCTTTGTGCAGGGGGTGGCTCATTTATACACTCCAGCATCTCACAGTGACATGGGTTACCAGGACAAATTGAGAGAGTGACTCTCCCTGACAAGGTCTCGGCAATAAAAAAAAAACTAACAGGTTATAATTCTTTCATGCTCTATCAAAAACTCGAAAAAAAAAGTGTTGCCTTTAGGTATACTTGCTTTAATTGCTTGAAAAGGAATCAGGATCAGGTTGAAAATATGAGAGCTGCACTACTAATCTTTTTTAAAGGTGTATGCTGTAAAACTTCCACCTAATACTTATCAAGTTACTAACTTTATCCATGTATGTGCATATCAGATGTCCTGATTGTTTACCAGGTAGTGAAAAAAGGATCAGGGTGCACAATCCCCTAAAAACAGGTCGGCAAAGGCAGCTCTTATAATTTATTTTATCAACTTGACAGGCTCGCCAACCAATAAACCTTCCAACATACAATAGATGACATGCAAACTTATGAGTTTTATTTTGGCTTAAACTCTTCTTTAAGACTGGTGAAAGCATGTGCCAGTGTTTCAGAACTGATCGACATTTGGAAAACACTCCACTGTGATCAACCATTAGACGGTGCTGATGTGGATTATAGATTCTGTTTTTGTGATTTCACAAGTTCTGGATAAATAAAAATGGTTTGACTGCCTAAGCTGAATGACACTCCTCATAAAAGTGGAAAAGATTGTTTTCGTTATCTAGAATAAGCTCCCATTGCAGATGTTAGTGCAGACAGAATGACATCTTCTGTCTTATTGACATTGTACTTGTGCCAATTATGTCATCGCTTGGCCTGCATGTAAAGCTGCTGAGATCTCAAATATGTCCCCTGAATGCAGCCACCTAATAAACCTTGGCACATCTCATGACTCTGTGTCTTTGCTGTTCTGGCTGTAACGTAATGAAAAAAATAACATTCCTCTGATATTCTTGGAGGAACACACTGCAATGTGCCTCTGTGATACATTTCTGTGCAATTATGGCTAAAGTCTCTAGAAGAAATAGTTTTCCTTTCCGCTATGTAAATTTAAAGGAAAACTATAGCGTGTTTTAGTGAGTACACAGTTTAAGATGTTGTTATAATGTTAATGAAGGATATTTACACTTTGACAAGGATTCATGTACTTGTCCATCCAGCCTCTGAAAAAAATAAAAGTAGGAATTGAGAGGAAATCTCATTAAAGTGAGGAAATTCTTCTTCGAAAGTTGTCACTGGATGTGTTACACTTACAGCCATGGCATCTAAAGCCAAAACAGCTTTCAGTTTTAAATAGAGTGTGGAAGGGTTAGAACCTCTTTCAGGTTCTTGTTGCTACCTGTGTCCCCAGTAGGTAACGTCACGCTCTCTATCTGTCATAGTGACATCTGTCACCAGGACTGAAAATGAGGGAAACTCTAACATTCTGAGTTGACACCAGAAAAGGCAGAGGGGGAATCTTCCAATGGGATCACTTGTTCCAGTGACAAGGTTTTAAGATTTCCCTCACTTTAAAGAGATTTCCTCCTAGTCGCTGTTGATTGCACAAGACAAAGAATGAGAGGAAATCTCCACAGTGGAGTACAAAAAAAATTGACAGGCATTTTATCCATTCCATACTCATACTTTTATCCATTCCATACAACAAATTTTGGTTTTACACTTTAAGTTAGAAACTCAGCAATGCAGCATGCAGGGGATGTGTTTAAAGCAGTGGTTCTTAACCTGTGTAACCTCAGAACCCACATTTGTCCTTTAACCTCCCTGGCGGTATTCCCGAGTGTAGCTCGGGGTTACTTTTCCATACCATAAGCGGTAACCCCGAGCTACACTCGGGAATGCCGCATAGCATTTACTTACCTTGTCCCTCGAGCCGCACTGTGTTCTCCGGCCGATTCCGGGTTCCGTCCCTTGCGAGCGTACGCATCGCAGGGGGGCGGAACCGGCGGGATATAAAAAAAATTAGACCGAAAAATCACACGAAAAAATCATACCGCCAGGGAGGTTAAAGAAGAACTCTGTACAAACAGAAAAACATACCCTTGCAGTGGGGCTACCCCCGCACTCAGGGTATTACCTATAATGAGGTGGTTACAGCGTCCCAAGTTGCTAAGAGCTTTTAGCAACCTGTGACACTCTGGCTTCCTGCCCAGCTCAGTGACATCATTGGTTGCCAGGGAGCTGAGCGGGACACTCTGGCTGGCATCCTGCCAAGCTCGTGGCAACCAGTGAGGTCAGTGAGCTGGGCGAGACTTGACAGCACGTTTCTAACACAGCTGCACATCCCACCGCATCTGCGCCCCCGGATGACCACTATCTATCTGTCAGTAAAGCCCCCAAAAAAGCACTACTAGCAGCACCCCTGTCCTGATCTACGGCCTCAGGCAGCATATAGGGTAGGTACAGCCCATCTGCAAGGGTTAAGTGCTAATTTTGTCTAGGGGAGTCAAAGCTTTTTTACTTACCTGATCTTTGGTCTATCGGACTGGTCCCTGTAGCCTCTTCTTCCCTTCGCTCTGGCGGTCTAAGAACCACTGACATCATTACCTCGTATACAGGTCCATAGACCAGCATTAAACGTGAGGATGCTGAGGGACATTCCATGGCTTGAGCAGTGGAGAGGGAGAGGTGAGCCGAGATCAGGTAAGTAAAACAACTTTAATTCGCCCAGACAAAATTAGTCATTAACCCTTGCAGTGTGCTTGTTACCCCCCTGCACGGGTACGTTTTTTCTTTGTACGGAGTTCTTCTTCAGCTGATTTTAAAAATGGTCCATATTTTAGCATCAATTCGGCCCTCAATGTCAGAGGGATCTGTAAATTCTCAGTCTTATAAGATGCTAAAAAGAAACAAAACCTTGATAGCATTTTAAACTAATTGAGTTTAGGCATAGAATTTGGATGTTTGATTGTAAAAACAAATGCAAGATTGAAAGGTTTTGTCCTCACAATGGTAGGTTGGACATATTCATATTCACCCCTATTGTATCTCCTGCAAACCCCGGTAATGAGATGTTGCTGCCTGAGTGTCTAGCGCTGATGTGTATTACTTCAAGACTCCAACAGGAAAAGTGAGATTGCCCTGAAATTAGCATGACAAGTGTATAGGTCAAGAAACTCTGCTGCAGATATCCCACAGGCCCTGAGAGACATGATAAAGCTGGCCATAAACATCACATGACTGTTGCCCAGTTCTGTTGTTATCAGTGGCTTTGTGTTCCATTCTATCCACATGGGATCCTGATGTTTCTACAGTGCCCAATGTAGACTTTTCAGATTTATACTCTGTGTCAAACATACAACAATGTATTGCTGTAAACATTCTGTTTACTGGAAGCATTGCAGACTGACCCCCTGAAGGCATTAATGAAACTTTGATTATTCCAGTATATACAAAAAGTACCTCAAAACCCCATTGCGATTCACAGCGTTTCTCATTGTAGCATTACTAACATTAAAGCAATACAATTATAATTTATAGGCACACTGCAGAAAAACTTAAAGGAGAGTGAAAATCACTCATCCTCATAGTTGGAGCCGACGTGTGACAATGAAACTGTCACACGTAGGCTCAGAACTGTCGCTCGCTCACTTCTCGATCATCTCCCTGCAGAGAGCGGTGACCGTCAGTCACCGCTCTCTGCAGAGATTCCCCCCTCTCCGATCCACCAGCGCTGAGTTGAGGAACGAACGTGGAGGAGGCGGGCATAGCTGGCTCTGCCTTTAGATAGGCAGAGCCATCTGTCACTCAAAGAGCTGAGTGGATCTCGACAGTAATGTCGGGATCCGTCCCGGCTGAGCCAGTCTAGGTGTACCGCAAGCTGTAGCTCGCGATATACTGAGCTTTGGGTCAGCTAGTATATGTCCTCCCGTGACCCTTAAGAGAACTATGGGGAAAAATACTTACCCCATAGTTCTCTTTTAAGATTCAAAATACCTGATGGTAATTCAGTCAGTAATTGCTGCAATGTATTGTACCATTCCACCTCCTTTTTTGCTGGCGAGCTGACCTCCTGCTTGTGGTACAAGATAATTACCACATGCACCCACTGCAGGTGTCCACTCATATGCAGACAACCTTATCCAAAACAATTTTCAGTACCAAGAAGTTTCTCACAATCCGCACTTTCCTTGAAAAAGTGAGTGTGAGTTACGCAGCAATGGATTCACACACAACATTCCCATGGAACCTGTGAGGGTCTTTTTGGTTTCTGCTCGCTATAGTTTGCAGAATAATGTAAAGGGGGGGGGGCTTTTTACCTTAAAGTGACATTATACCCTCAGATTTTTTAACATAAAACAATACTGTAATGTGTGCCTTACTGTAATCCATGGTTGTTTCCCTTCTCTTTGATGCTCTTCCTTTTAAATCTGTATCTTTTCTCATGCTTGGGGAGAACTTCCCTTTTCAGCTCAGGGCCTCTTCCTGTAGTGCTGGCTCAGGTTACAGCCTATAGAAACGTATACCCAGACACCGTTTGAGAAAAGGCAGTCTACTGAAAAGGGAAGTTCTCTCCAAGCATGAGAACAGATACAGATTTAAAAGGAAGAGCATCAAAGAGAAGGGAAACTACCATGGATTACAGTAAGGCGCACATTACAGTATTGTTTTATGTTAACAAAAATCTGAGGGTTTAATGTCACTTTAACATGGTTACAGTGTTTGCTTTCTCTTTTTGCCTGAAATTTCTGTTTAGCATATAAATTCTTTATGCATACTTTTTTCATGATGTATAAACCATGCAAATTCAAATGAACAATGAATTCAAGAAACTACTACCAACATTTAATGACTGGTACCAAACACCCACATACATGTACACTGACTCCTTATAGTCACACATAGAGGTTGATCATATAGCGCATGCGTAAGGCTCCTTTGCCCGATTCTTGACCTCGCCACCTGGAGACATCACAGATATCTTTTTTTATAGCAACATTGCTTTCATCTGTCAGTGAATCTTCCATCTTCCTTTGCAGCTATCACGTACCTGGTAGAAGAATGAATAGCTGAGGAGGCCTCCCTTGTGCCTCTTGTCCTGCACCCTTGAGAGAGGAAACAAGGAGTGGGAAGACAGAAGAAGGAGAAAGCATAAATAAATCTTCCACCCATTGTAAAGCTGGATGAATTTCATTCACACAGCATTACTGCCACTAGATGAAACTAGATGAGGAGCACTACTCTATGGAAACCATTGTTTCTATACACTGTTTGATGATGGCCAACAAGCCCGAAACAGCTGTATACAATGTGGAAAAACGGCTCCATAATATTAGACTGTATCTGTATGTACACCAATGGTTCTGATTGTACAATAAGCCATAACTGCTACTGTTAGGGGCATAACAAATTGATTTGCATGGCTCCATCCACTATCCCAAAAGAAGGGTTTGCAATGAGATGAGAAATGTGAATACCTTCTGTTTTAAGAAGTGCTAAATACCTACAATGGAAAGAGAGGTACTGGGGAAAAAAACGTGTTTTTCTCCATGTACAAGGTACTATGTACTGTTCAAACAAACCTGCCGAACCCAAACTGTAATATTAGCAAAGCCGGCACATGAAGAAGATCATTTTCGGATAACCTTCTTTGTGTGATGGGTTTGCTAATCTACAAAATATGTAGGACTATAAAGTGTAGAATAATAACATAAAACCTCTTAATGCTTTGCATGACCTGTGAACTCTGGCCAATAATTGATCATTTGATAATGTGCTGCTGACCCACTTTCTATAAAAGTCAGCTCTCCAAGAAACAAGCTGGAGAGTGACAGTATGTGCAGTCTTAAAGTGACATCAACCTTCCTGGCGGTAATCCCGAGCCAGGGATTACCGCCAGGAAGTTTCTTCAGTACCAAAAGCGGTAACCCCGAGCCACACTGGGGATTACACTTACCTTGTCCCTACGAGCCCCGCTGTGTCCTCCGGCCGATGTTGGCATCCGTCTTCCGGGTTACTTCCCTTGCAAGCGCACGCGGAACCGGCCCGAAATTCAAAAGTAAAAAAGAGAAAAAATACTGAGATAATCAGACCGCCAGGGAGGTTGAAGGATTTTTTTCCCTTCCCCAATGTTAGTGTAGGGACTTTCCCTAAATGATGCCTCTTAATCCGATCTTCTTCCTTACTGTCGTTTTTAGCTGTCCCTCCAGCGCTGCTGCAGGTCTCCGATCCAGCGCTGACTCCTCTGTCCTCCTCTTCACTCATGTCCCACTGTGTCTGTGCGGGTACACGCTGCTCCATATACTTACCTTGTGTCTCTCGTCTCCCAGCCGAACATCTGAACTGTGCATGCGCCCGCCCCAAGATGCTTTGCCGCCGCCCGAGACATTTTCAGATCTTCGGACAGGAGCGAGCGGCGAAGACATAGGTAAGTTTAAACCTCTTTCATTTTTCTAAAGTTTTTGCATGTATCTACTGCTTGCTAGCAGTAGATATATGCATAAAAATTTGAGGGTTTAATAACCCTTTAATGTTATATAACCACGTGTGATCATAAGGAGTCAGTGAGTACCTCAGAGTGTGGATGTTTGGTGGCTGTCATTAAACTCAGAATGCAACTTTATTTCTGTGTTCCATTTAGTTGAAAGTTGAAAAAACGCTGAAAAAAGGAGCTGATATTAAACTGTGTACCTGCTGAGATCATTGTCTTGATTTGCTGTGACCAAAAACATTAGACAAAAAGTGTAACCAAATCCGTCTGCACGTCTGTGGGTTAACAGGGCCAGTATGCTGACACTGTCTCGCCAGGAAGTTTCTTCAGTACCAAAAGCGGTAACCCCGAGCCACACTGGGGATTACACTTACCTTGTCCCTACGAGCCCCGCTGTGTCCTCCGGCCGATGTTGGCATCCGTCTTCCGGGTTACTTCCCTTGCAAGCGCACGCGGAACCGGCCCGAAATTCAAAAGTAAAAAAGAGAAAAAATACTGAGATAATCAGACCGCCAGGGAGGTTGAAGGATTTTTTTCCCTTCCCCAATGTTAGTGTAGGGACTTTCCCTAAATGATGCCTCTTAATCCGATCTTCTTCCTTACTGTCGTTTTTAGCTGTCCCTCCAGCGCTGCTGCAGGTCTCCGATCCAGCGCTGACTCCTCTGTCCTCCTCTTCACTCATGTCCCACTGTGTCTGTGCGGGTACACGCTGCTCCATATACTTACCTTGTGTCTCTCGTCTCCCAGCCGAACATCTGAACTGCGCATGCGCCCGCCCCAAGATGCTTTGCCGCCGCCCGAGACATTTTCAGATCTTCGGACAGGAGCGAGCGGCGAAGACATAGGTAAGTTTAAACCTCTTTCATTTTTCTAAAGTTTTTGCATGTATCTACTGCTTGCTAGCAGTAGATATATGCATAAAAATTTGAGGGTTTAATAACCCTTTAATGTTATATAACCACGTGTGATCATAAGGAGTCAGTGAGTACCTCAGAGTGTGGATGTTTGGTGGCTGTCATTAAACTCAGAATGCAACTTTATTTCTGTGTTCCATTTAGTTGAAAGTTGAAAAAACGCTGAAAAAAGGAGCTGATATTAAACTGTGTACCTGCTGAGATCATTGTCTTGATTTGCTGTGACCAAAAACATTAGACAAAAAGTGTAACCAAATCCGTCTGCACGTCTGTGGGTTAACAGGGCCAGTATGCTGACACTGTCATTAGAGAATAAAAATACAAGAAGAGTGACAGCAGCTTCTGTAGCTTTGCCTCGGGCAGGGATGGGAAGATTATGCTGTTCCAGCTGTTGCTGACCTACTTCTTCCGTTATGCTCTGCCAGCCAATATTTCCTCTTTCATATTCGAGATGACAAGGGAGGGAGCAGACACAATCCTTTCCCAATATTCCCAATCCTCTCAGCAAGTGCTCCTGGCAGAGTGTTATATAAGAATGTTAGTTTTTTCATGGGGGAGTTCAATAACTCTGCTGCTTTTTGGGAGTCTGTGCCTAGAGATATTTGTAGATAACATCCCATGCTGTAAATCTTTGTCTTGGCCAATCTCAGTAAAGCATTCATTAAAATGTAATAAAAGATGCAAACTAGCAATACAGGCAGCTAAAATAGAGTGCGAAAAGCATATTGCCACATATTGTAAAAAAAAAAAAAAAATGTTTTACCAATATATAAACAGTAAAAAGGGGAGAAAGGAGCAGATAGGCCCAATAAAGGACGATAACGGGAAGTTGGTCACAAACGACAAGGAGAGGGCCGAAGTGCTGAACACTTTTTTCTCCTCAGTATACACTCAGGAGGGAAACGGGTTTGACACCAATAATAAAACACATAGTTCATCAAAAAATATATGAGAAATAGATAATCCGCGCTTCTGGAAAGGAGACTAAAGTGGAAATGTATAATAAATTAAGACCTAAAGCAGCTCTAAAAAGAGGATAGAAGAATCCTATCAACAGTCGAGAAAAATATATATCAAAGCGCTAAAGGTGTAACTAATATGAAACTTAGTATAACCAAGTGATATAGTGAACTTTTAGGTTTAGGCGGTCTAGCCCTAAAACAAGTGATATGTCTTACATAGAATCATAAAAAATATAAAAATAAAAATAAAATTAATAGTACAATAGTGCTGTGGAAAAACAGAAAATGATTGGGACAATAAAAAATTTCAACCACTGTGTAAAGACCTCGAATAGGTCACAATATATAAACGATCCGTGCAAAAAATATATATTAAAAAATTGGAATAAATTGGTCAACGAAAAATAAACATAAAAAACGTGTTCAAAGGAAGTTGTTAAGGATATATATTGATGGTGGTATATATTTCCCAGACCCCTGACGAAGTCACGTGTTTTGACGTAACGTAC
>NW_017306868.1:806454-807351 GCF_000935625.1 Nanorana parkeri | reverse complement strand
ATCCCTAACGCGTTTCCCCCCTATACACACAGGGGCTTCTTTAGAGGGACGTTAGTTACACCTTTAGCGCTTTGATATATATTTTTCTCATCAAAAAATATAGCCAAGTGGTTGACGGACTACTTACTTAATGCAAATAAAGCATTGGGACCGGACAATCTACACCCCAAGATACTTAAGGAACTAAGCGAGGTTATAACTAGACCATTATTCCTCATTTTTAA
This sequence comes from Nanorana parkeri, assembly GCF_000935625.1. Lineage (NCBI taxonomy): Eukaryota > Metazoa > Chordata > Amphibia > Anura > Dicroglossidae > Nanorana > Nanorana parkeri. The sequence continues at coordinate 807,127 of NW_017306868.1, read as the reverse complement.
GGACTCTCTAATGACTGGTAGAGTTCCGAGTGACTGGCGGAGGGCTACGGTAGTTCCAATATTTAAAAAGGGAGCAAGATGCCAACCTGGGAATTACCAACCAGTTAGTCTTACATCGGTAGTTTGTAAACTGTTAGAGGGAATGATTAAGGACCACTTAGTAGAATTTGTTCGGGTAAATGACAAAATAAATGACAAACAGCATGGGTTTAGGAAAGACCGTTCGTTGATGGACTTATGTCTTTATTCAACCTCAAATACTATGTAACTATGTAAAATGATATAGTATAAAAATGACAAACACATATAGGAAAAATAGAAAAAATATTCAAATATGTGCAATGAAAAGTTCTAGTCAAAGTCAATCACCAATTCTATTGTACAATTTGCCCAGTGAAAATGAATAGCCATTCCTCTAGTGAGATTCTACTTGCCTTACTACACTGTCACATTTACCGTATTTACTACAGCATAAATGTGCACCAGGTGAATGCGGGTGCTGGCAGACAGGCGGAGAATCTCACATGTATCAGTAAAGAATAGGAATTAGCCTGCAGGTGTATCTGCCAGCAATAACTCTCCAGGGTACTGAATCTGTGTATATGCACTGTTAAAGCACTAGGATGATTCTTTTTTTTTTTTTATGTAAAGGGGGAGGGGTTATGTACCACCT